>NW_003852653.1:702261-711689 GCF_000181295.1 Otolemur garnettii | reverse complement strand
CAAACTCTTAAGGAGCTAGTGTCACTGGCTAATGACTAGACTATAGATTTTCAAATTGCATTTAATAAACTTGCAGACTATTCTTTATTTTCAAATATGTGCTACTAGATGAAAAAGAAACTCACATTCTATTGATTATTTATAAACTCACTGGTTAAGATAACTTCCTTTTGTTGGAAAATATCAGATTTCAATTTTCTATTATGTGAACAATAATATAATCTCTGTTGGAAGAGAAATGGTTGGAAGTGGAGGGTATTTATACACACACACACACACACACTCACACACACATACATATATACAGAGCCCTGTTAAATAAGAAGGATATAAAGTGACATGTTAATGTGATTGATATGCTTTTTCTGGAATTAGACATTATTGTTAGCATCTATCATCTTGCATGTCGTTACCTATTAAAGAATATCATTTTTTTAAAGAGATAATTCACTCCTCATTTTTATATAGAACTTGTCACATACTCTACATCCACTAGCCATGTGGGTAATAGTATCAGTGCTTTCACCTCCATCAGAAATCTTTTCAAGTTTCTTAGATAATTTCAATCTATTGTAGGCTGCAGCAAATACACCAGAAGATGAAATCTCTAAAACTAAATTTGTGGTAAAGTTATTTTTCCTATCTCTTTTGATAATGTCCCTGCTTTTTGTCACAGCCTTGCTGGCAGGAGCAGAAAATGTAAAGGACTGTGAAATATTTCACTGATAAATGTGTTTTTGTAATTAACATAAGTATTGATCAAATATATCCCTAGAAGTAGGGGAGTAGTATCATTAGCCTTAAATGGAAAGAATCATAAAAGTTGGAAAATCCCCTATGAATCTATGATATGAATTAGCATTTTTACTCTATTATTTCAGTACAAGACCCATAGCAATCCCAAAACAGAGAGCAATAAAATAGAGAGCAACCCCAAAGTAGAGAGCAATAAAAATAATAGTAGAAATTTTTTAAAAAATGAAACAAAACAGTTCACATTGTTTTCATCCTGAGAAACTGAGTCTCTTACCCTGATTGGCTATTTTTATATAACAATAATTTTATTCATAGCATATTATACTCTGCCTCTTGTTACTTACGTTGTAAACTGAAAGAGACTATTGTACCCTATGAATTTTTGCAAACATAGCCACATTTTAATTTACTTTCAGTTACCAGAAATGTCTATCTACAGTCAATATGTTAGTTAAACAATAATTCTATTTCTACAACACACTTCATTTTTTCTTTCTAATATCATATTCTTGTGTTGTCTGTCATAGATTTACTCTCATTGGCCTAATTTTACAGTTGTTCATTCTTTTTGTCTTGAACTCACCCAAAAGTCTTGTCCCTTTTACCAAAGCTTTCCTTGATTAATCCAGCTCTCACTAGTAACATTTACTCTGTTTGATCCTTGACTGTCTATCAAATAATCTTTCCATTGTTTATAACATGTCATGTTGATAAGATTTCCCTTCTCACCTAGATTGCATGGATAAGAGTTCTTTGTTGTGGCCTATTGTAGGTTTGGTCCTGAAAATATCATTCTAGAACCAGTTAAATAGGCATTACCTGGTATTTTGTTAGACCTGACCCAATAAATAAGAATCTTCAATTTAACAATTTCCAGTGTTTCATATGAACATTACGTTTCAAGCACCTCCCTAACATGTATCAACCCTTTATAAGTCTTGACTAAATGGTTTTCTACAACTACTGTAGCAAATTACCTCAATTAAGTGGCTAAAAATAACAGAAATTTATTATCTAACAGTTCAGGAGACCCAAAATTCTAAATTAAGTGGTATTCAAGGTTTTTTGGGGGTTTTTTTGTTTGTTTTTTTGGCCAGGGCTGGGTTTGAACCCACCACCTTTGGCATATGGGGCCAACACTTTACTCCTTTGAGCCACAGGTACTGCCAGTGGTATGTAAGGTTAATTTGTTCTGTAGGCTCTGAGAAAAACTATCCCTTGCCTTTCTTGTATTTTCTGGCTGGTACATGCATCACCCCAGTCTTCACTCCTTTCTTCACATGGCCTTCTCTCTGTCTTCATCCTCCATACTTCTTACAAGGATAACAGTTTTTCATTCAGGAAACTTTCTAAATTCATGTGATTTTTGTCTCAAAATTTTGAACTAATTACATCTGTTAAAGACCTTAATTCCACATCAGGTCACAGTTTGAACTTCCAACTAGGCATGGATTTGGGGGGAAACACTATGGAGCTCACAATAGCTATGTAAAACAATAATGTCTTTTTTTTTTCTTTAATTGCAGATACAGTATAACCACTCTTTTATCCCAGAATGCAGACATGGTGAGAAATATTCCTTGATGGATGTAAGAATGTCAATTTTCTTTCTAGCTCCCATGCATCATTTAAATAAATCTGGAGCTTAAAATGACGCGTTTCTTTCTCTCATTCTCTCTCTCTTTCCCACCCCTTCTTTCCCTTTTATCACACGCACACGCACAAACACACATCTTTCTAACTTTAAAAAACTTGGTTATGGAATCCCTATAAGCTTCTCTTGAGATTTATCCTTCCCATTAAATAACTATGAAACCCATAATCTTTCTCATATGCATCTGCTTATAGTCACTTAAAAAATGTAATGCTATCACTTGCATTTTCTGTACCTACTGTATTCGTTTTTCATGGCTATCATAGAAGTAACTGGATATCTATAATGATTTTTTTTTTCCTATCTTAAAGTCCATTTTCTTGTAGCTTATAGCTAAATGATCAGCTGGTGGTATTTTCAGTGAGCTGTTTGCAGATGTTTCCCTTAATGTTGTTCAATTAACATCTCCACAGCATACATTTTGCCTCTCAGAAAGTTACTTAATGGTATATGTTAATCCATTCATACCCAGAAGCTCTTAAAGTAACAAGAAAGCTTTAAAAAAAAAAAAAAAGAAAAAGAATGAGTAAACATATGTAAATAAGTATGCCTCTCTATAAGTGATGATCTTAAAATTTTTAAATGGTGTTTTCCTTCTCCTGTTGCTAAAAATGTCTCTTGTGGGAACAAATGGTAATCACATTGCTGACTCCATTCACAGTACATTAGATGGCAGTAAGCAGGTTTATTAAAAATTAGGAGAGATTTATTTAATATCAGAGTCGTTCAACACGATGTCAGGTTTGATAATGAGGTAAGAAACATTTTTGGTTAATTCTCAAAACAGAGTAAAAATTATTGTTAACATTCTTTATAGCTTTGTGTTTCTTTTTTTTAAATTTTGAGACAGAGCCTCAAGCTGTCCCCCTGGGTAGAGTGCTTCGGTATCACAGCTCACAGTAACCTCCAACACCTGAGCTCAAGTGATTCTCCTGCCTTCACCTCCTAAGTAGCTGGGACTACAGGCACCCACCACAATGCCCAATTATTTTTTGGTTGCAGCCGTCATTGTTGTTTGGCAGGCCTGGGCTGGATTTGAACACTGCTCAGGTGTATGTGGCTGGTGCTTTAGCCACTTGAGCCATAGGCACCAAGCCTGTATTTGTTTTTTTAATTTTTAAAAATTTTTAATTTTTGTATTAAATCATAAACACATAGATCATATGTACATTAATGCATTTATGGGGCACAATGTGCTGATTTCATTTAGAATTAAGAACGCTTACATCACACTGGTTAATATATACCTCATCTCGTTTACTTATTATGTTCAGACATTTATAAACTCTATACTAATAGATCCGACATGTACTCTTTCATTATGCACCATAGGTGTGATCCCACCATTCGCCCTCCTTCATTCTGACCTCCCCTCTTCCCTCCTATCCCCTCATCCTCCCTCCTTCATCTTGGGCCATAGCTGTGGTCTATTCTTCATATGAAAGTGTGAGTGATTGTAAACTGGTTTCATAATAGTACTGAGTACATTGGGTATTTTTTCTTCCATTCTTGAGATGCTTTACTAAGTAGGATATGTTCCACCTCCATCCATGTAAACATAAAAGAGGTAAAGTCTCTTTTTTTTAAAGGTTGCATAATATTCCATGGTATAGCTATACCATACTTTATTAATCCAGTCATGGGTCGATGGGCATTTGGGCTTCTTCCATGACTTGGTTATTATGAATTGAGCTGCAATGAACAATCTGGTGCAAATATCTTTGTTATAAAGTGATTTTTTGTTTTTTGAATATACACCCAGTAGAGAAATTGTAGGATCTAATGGCAGATCTACTTTTAGATCCTTGAGTATTCTCGATACTTCTTTCCAAAAGGGATGTATTAGCTTGCACTCCCACCAGCAATGCAGAAGTGTTCCCTTTTCTCCACATCCACACCAACATCTGTAATTTGGGAATTTTTTTTATGTGAGCCACTCTTACGGGAGTTAGGTAATATCTCAAAGTGGTTTTGATTTGCATTTCTCTGATGATTAAAGATGATGAGCATTTTTTCATGTGTCTGTAGGCCATGTGCTATCATCTTCAGAAAAGCTTCTGTTCAAGTTCCTTGCCCACAATGAAATGGGATTGCTTGTTCTTTTCTTATTAATAAGTTTCTCTGTTGATTCTGGTTATAAAACCTTTGTCAGAAGCATAACCTGCAAATATCCCTCTCCCGTTCTGAGGGCTGTCTGCTTGCTTTATTTACTGTGTTCTTGGCTGTACAGAAGTTTTTTAGTTTGATCAGATCCCAGTAATGTATTTTTGGTATTGCTTCAATTGCCCAGGGGACCTTCCTCATAAAGTATTTTCCCAGGCCAATTTCTTCAAGTGTTTCTCCTGCACCCTCTCCAAGAATCTTTATAGTTTCATGTCTTAAGTTTAAATATTTTATCCAGTGAAAGTCAATTACTGTTAATGGTGAAAGATGTGGGTCCAGTTTCAGTCTTCTACAAGTCACCAGCCAATTCTCCCTGCACCATTTGTTAAATAGGGAATCTTTTTCACAATTTATATTTTTGATGGGCTTATTGAAGATCAAATGATGATAAGTGTCTGTGTTCATCTCTTGGTTCTCAACTTTGTTCCTTACATATACCTCTCTGTTTTTGTGCCAGTACCATGCTGTTTTGATCACTATAGATTTACAGTATAGTTTGAAGTCTGGTAGCATGATTCTTCCTGATTTTTTATTTCCAAGTCATGTCTTGGCTATTTGAGTTTTTTTCTGGTTCCACATAAAATGAAGTACTATTTTTTCCAGATCTTTAATGTATGATGGTGGTGCTTTGATAGGGATTGCATTAAATTTATGAATTGCTTTGGGTATATTTTAACAATGTTGATTCCTTCCAGCCATGAACATAGTATGTTTTTCCATTTGTTGACATCTTCAGCTATTTCTTTTCTCAGAGTTTCATAATACTCTTTATAGAGATCTTTGATATCCTTTGTTAGGTAAATTCCCAAATATTTCATCTTCTTTGGCACAACTATAAAGGCAATAGAGTCCTTACTTTTTTTTTGGCTTAACTATTATTGGTATAAATAAAAGCTACTGATTTGTAACTATTGATTTTATATGCTGAGATGCTACTGTACTCCTTGATCACTTCCAAGAGTTTTGTGGTTGAGTCCCTGGGGTTTTCCAGGTATAAAGTCATAGTATCTACAAAGAATGAAAGTTTGATTTCCTCTGCTCCTATTTGTATACCCTTGATCACCTTCTTTTGCCTGATTGTGATAACTAAGACTTCCATTACAATGTTAAAAAGCAGTGGAGAAAATGGGCAACTTTGCCTGGTTCCTGATCTGAGTGCAAATCTTTTCAATTTTACTCCATTCAGTATGATATTGGCTATGGGTTTGCTGTAGATGGCCTTTATCAGTTTAAGAAAAGTCCCTTCTATACCTATTTTCTTAAGTGTTCTGATAATGAAAGGATGCTGGATATTGTTAAAAGCTTTTTCTGCATCTACTGAGAGAATCATATGGTCTTTGTTTTTTAGTTTGTTTATGTGATGTATTATATTTATAGATTTATGTATATTGAACCAACCTTGAGACCCTAGGATAGAACCCACTTAAGTCATGGTATATAATTTGCTGTGTTGCTGGCTTCTGTTTGCTAGGATCTTATTGAAAATTTTTGCATCTGTGTTCTTAAAGGTATTGGTCTTTATAGCTTTGTATTTCTTAAAATACTTCTTTTCCAGATCAAATTAGTAAATTGACCACTGGTTAACCAACTAAAACCCAGGACTGATTTTCCCATTTAAGTACTATAAAATAGATGAAATTTACCTTCAGGAAACTAGAAAGGTAGTCCTAGTGTTTCCCTGCTTCTGAGGTGTCCTTATTTTGTTGTTTAATGAGTAGTTCTTTTACGGACAGCATGATGTCTGTACAATAGGTGGGAATAAGTACTTTCCTTGCATGCAAAATTTGGGGAGTTTCAAAATTCAGGGGGTGCCAAACAATCTATAATCAAGATTAGCCTTGCCAGATAGCATACAAGATAAACAGTTAAATTTGATTTTCAGATAAACAACAGATAATTTTATTATAAATAGGCTTATACAATAGTTGATCTAAAATTTAAATATTGCCTAAGACATTCACCGAAAATGTTCTTGCTGTTTATCTAATATTTAAATTTAACTATATGCTCTGTATCTGCAGTCCCCAACCCCCAAGCTGCAGACAGGTACCAGGCTGTGGCCTGTTAGGAACTGGGGCTCACAGGAGAAGGCTAGCGGGAGAGTGAGCAAAGCTTTATCTGTGTTTACAACCATGACCCAGTACCCACATCACTGTCATGGCAGAGATGTCATTAGATTCTCCTAAGAGCACAAACTCTAGTGTAGACTGTACATGTGAGAGATATCAGTTGAGTGCTTCTTGTGAGAATCCAATGCCTGATGATTTGAGGTGGAGCTGCTGTGGGTTCCCACTGATTCTGCATTATGGTGAGTGGTATATAATGATAGAAATAAAGTATACAATAAATGTATTGCACTTGAATCATCCTGAAACCATCGCCCACATCCCCATCAGTGGAAAAATTATCATCCATGTAAAGAGTTGCTGGAGTCAAATTTTGAGGCCCTCTGCTCTGTATTTTTATTTACTAAATCTAGAGATTCTAACTTTACTACATTATTTTTTAGTTTGTTTCTTTTTCTTTTTGTTTTTTCGAGACAAAGTCTTGCTCTGTTACCTGGAGCACACAATCATAGCTGACTCCAGATTCGAATACCTGGGCTCAAGAAATCCTCTTGCCTTAGACTGCTAAGGAGGTGGGAGTACAGGCTCCTGTCACAACACATGGCTAATTTTCTCGCTCTGTTGCCCAGGCTGGTCTCAAACTCCTGGCCTCAGTGATCCTCCCACCTCAGTCTCCCAAAGTTGAGGTTGCATGCGTGAGTCACCATGCCCAGTCCCCTAGTGACTATTATTTTTAAAAGTTAAAATTAATGCAAAGAAAACTTCATGATTAAATAATAATGCTTTTTAAATAAAGCCTGCATTTACTTAATGATTTTTTTTTTCTTTTGCCTTAAGCTCTAATAAGTCTTGGTATAACATAGCAACTGATTCTAACTTTCTAAAATATTTTGTTAAAATATTATTTATCATTTTACTGAGTGAAATGTGCGCCTTTAATTTTGCCTCCATGTCAAATGCTTCATTTTTTTTTTCTTTTTACCAGTCTTAATACTTCCTGGAAGCTTCTTTACACTTTGCAGTCACCACAGGTCATAGTTTTAGTGGGGAATTATGTGATAATTGCTATAGAAAGAGAAAGTTTAAACTGAAAGGATTTTTAAAAAATTACTGAGTATTGTGGTTGTATTTTACTAAAGGAGAAATTGAAGCCTGGGGCAGGGAATTGACTTGACCTCTAGTCTCATGGGAAATTACTAGCACATTTGAAAATAGAGAGCAGATCCTCTAACAACCCAGTGTTAAGATCTGTTTATAGGCATTCATACATATACACACACACACAATTTTTAAGCAAATTTCAAAGGAGAATAATTGCCATGTAGTAGCAGCAAGGAGGCCACAATCAACCTGTTCAGTCCTATCTCAGTTCACCACTCCAGGGGCTGAGATAACAAAAGAATTACATCAGGGATTTGTTCCAGGAGTAAGTATTGAGCTTCAGTAAAAGACATTATTCTTGGTGTTGAGCATACAGCAATGAATATGAAAAAGTCCCTTTTCTCTTGGACTTTCCGTTACGGTGGGGCAGTACTAGCAACAGAAGAATAGAGAAAATAAACAACTTTTGTATTGCCGTTAATACACAAAGCTAAAGGCAAAATGAAGCAGGATAAGAAACATAGACCTGAGCATGAAGGGCTCTATTAGACGGTATGAGCAGGAAAGACTTTGAGAAAAATCACAATTCAGAAGAGACAAGAGAACTCAAAGAGGCAGCTCTAGATCTGGATACAGAATATTCCAGACAGAGAAGAGAGCAGGGATGTGACCTGACAAAAGGATCCAGGTGGGGTTAGCTAAGGAACAGCATGGTCTGTGAGTGAAATCCATCTGCTTTGAGTTAGCACTGTATTTTGAGAAGCAACTGGAAACACGTTTTCAGACCTATTTAAATTTTATGCCAGTGTTTATATAATCATCCAGTGACTCCCAGTTTGGAAATGGCACGAACTGAAAAATGTAGTAACTACCCACATACGGCTATTCAAATGCTGTTATGATTTAAGTTAATGGATTAAATAAAATTTTAAAAAATTAGTCTCTCAGTGACACTAGCCCCATTCAAGTGTTCAACAGCTATATGTGTCCTATGGCTACCACACTGGACAGTGCAGATATACAGCATTAGTGTCACCAGAGACATTTGAATTGGTCGGCTCAACACCAGTCCTGATCTAGCAGGAAAGGTAGATATGTGATATTATATATAATTATTTTCATAAATACATGTTATATATTTTCTCCCAAACTGTAGTGTATATCTGTATCTATCTATCTATCTATATATACACACACACATATATATATATATATTTATATAATAGACCCTCTGAAGGTTGACCACCTAAGGAACTGTAACAAAGAGGTTATCATATGGAGGTGGTCAATGTAAGTAACTAGGCCTACTGTAGTGACAGGTGTATGTGGTGCATGTCTGGTCTATGAAAATTAGGTCAATTTAAGGAGGTAGTCAATATTAGGAGGTTGTCAACTATGGAGTTTCTACTGTATATAATACATAACCATATATAACCATGCATTATATATATAATATAAAAAACTATATATATATAACTATGCATTATATATATAATATAAAAAAACTATATGGTTTATATATATATAGTTATATATAGTTTATAGTCTATATATATAGTTATATATAGTTTATATATAGTTTATTTTTAATGCATGATTATATATTATATTATATATAATGGTTATTTAGATTATATATAAAATATAAAAAAATAAACTATATATATAACTATGCATTATATATAATA
>NW_003852653.1:692916-701457 GCF_000181295.1 Otolemur garnettii | reverse complement strand
AGCCTGAATTTAATAAGAGGATGAAGGAGATACTTCTAGCCAGAAGGAAGAACAGGCACCAAGGCCCTGAGATGAGGGCTGTCCTAGCCCATCTGAGAAACAAAACAGAGATCAGCACAATTAAAGTGGAGCAGGAGACTTAGGGGAAGAGGAGGGTCTAAATCTAGGGAGTTATTGGGGCCAAATTTCTTAAGAACCTGTATATCATTGTAAGGTATTTGTATTCTAAAGTGAAAGAAAACTTCACATTTTTTTCCCAAAAAGGAAGGAACAAATTGGGATTATAAATTGGTACAGTCACTCATAGCTATAATCCTAAAACTCTGGGAGCCTGAGGTGAGAGGATTATTTGAGCTCTGGAGTTTCAGACTAGCCTAAAAAAGAGTGAGACCCTGTCTCTCCTAAAAATAGAAAAAAATTGGGTGTTGTGGCAGGTGCCTGTAGTCCCAGCTACTCAGGCGGCTGAGGTAGGAGGATCTCCTGAACCCAGGAATTTGAGGTTGCTATAAGTTAGACTGGTACCATGACACTCTAGCCTGGGCAACAAAGTGAGACTCTGTATCGAAAAAATAAAACTGCTTTAAATGTCACCATTCAAAAGTATAGCACAATGGTAAGTCATGGTTTTCTGAAATTGACCCATAGCTTTGAAAAAGAGCTTAAAACTTTCGTTAGTAATTATATAGACTGGATCAAGTTACTTCCTTTCTTTCAGATAGGACTGACACATAGTTCGATCTACATATTAGACATGGTTCTTATCATTTTGAAGCATGTCATTACAACCTTATGAGGGGGTACAGTAGTGCCCCCTTATCCACAGCAGATATGTTCCAAAGCTTCAGTGTATGCCTGAAATGGCAGTAAGTACTGAACCTACATATGCTATGTTTAAGGGCTACCAAGTTACCCACAGGTGGGCAGCATCTGCAACATAGATACGCTGGACATAAGGATGATTCACATATCATAGGTATGATGTAGGTGGGATGGAGGTGGACCATGTAGGATTTCAACATACAACTCAGAATTTAAAATGTATGAATTGTTTATTTCTGGAAATTTTCATTTAATATTTTTGGGTCATGTTTTCCTGGAGGTATCTGAAACCGTGGAAAGTAAAACAGCTAATGGGGTGGGGGTGGGGTGGGCACTACTGTACTTGATTATCCCACTAGTACAGGTAGAGAAATGAAATTAAAGTGACATGAGTGACCTATAGTTCACTGATGCAAGCTTTAAATTGTAATAATACATATGAAACACTTAGCAAGTGTCTGTTGCGTAACGATTGTTATTACTATTGCTATTCTACTATAATCCACCATGTAGCAGGCCTATTGCTGAACTAGACATTGAAATGCACATACTTTCAGAGCAAATTCTTTCATGATAAGAACTTCAAATTTGCCTCAGGTAAAATTTTTTTAAATGAGCAACCAAAAACACTGAACAGTCATTCACAGACACAAAATTTGCTAGGTTTCTCACCAATTAATATAACATCCTGTATTCCCAGAACTATAGACTTACCAACAGGTATCACCTCAAGAATTATATTAACCATCTCATCCAGACTAAGAAATAGCAAAACAAACGAAAATGTAAAAGGTTATATGCATCTACTTATCTATACTTTATGCTACAGTATTTTATTTCATTTTGGTTAAAAATAGATTTCTGACCTTAAGATTAAATGTGAGGAGCCTTTATTAGAGAAGGCTATAGTATATATAGAATATAGTATATAGAATTTAGCCAATATATTCTCCACTAGTGTGAAAAAAATGCATTTTTTTTTCTTGGTAGCTCCATACTTAGCATTGGGTGGGAAACATAAAGAGTGATCAGTAAGCTTTTCCTTTTCTGAATTCAATTCCTGACTAGCCTGTATCATATGAAGCAATAGGGAAAAAAATATGTTTCTAAATAAAGCATGTTGATGCCTCAAGATAAGACATGTACCATTTCCTTCATGGTGTTACAGAGGAAATCAGAGCAACAGCATTAGTGAATAAAACAGCATGTAACAATATAAGGTAGCAAACATCAGATGAAAGTTTAGGGAAACCAACACTAGGAGCTCTAGGACAGTGACTCTTACTTCCCGTCAGCCTGACATTCACACCTAATGATACTCCAGACACAGTGACTCTTGACCCTGCAGACCATGGCAGAGAGAAATGCACAGCTGGCAAGAAGTGCGTGGTTCTTGATGCCTCCATAAATCAATCAATACTTCAAACACATGGAAAGAAGGGTTTACTTTTGCAATTTTGTGATTCAGAGGAAATACAGCGAGCACAAGCTCGTCTGCCACTGCGTGTGTCCTTCTTTCCATCTATAAAGCATGGAATTTTGACTAGTGTTTGTTTCCATCACCTGGGCATGCTTCAGCTTCATTGGGTAGCATTGTTATTGGCTGATACAAGAAGGCAATGCCAGTAGCTGCATTTGGATCAGACGATGCTATCCAGGTAGACAGCCATATGGCTCCATAATTGATTCTGAGAAGCAGAGTACAGGTCAGTGTTGGTTGATCTTTGTCATACCTACCGTAGGCCCTCTGCACTGGCTCCCCATCCAATTCTGGCTTTGTGGACTCCCAACACCCCGATATCCAGAAGGGGTCCTTTTTATATATTACCCACAACACATATATACCTATCACAGGGAATTTGTCAGCTTTGTCTTTCCTTACATTAGAACTCAGAGAGGATATATGTGTATTAATTTGCAAGATAATATGTGTTACTGGGTAAACAGGAGTGGAAGAGTGGACTTCTCCTGACAACAGAAATTCACATGTGCATCTTCACTGTAGCTATCCCGAGATGCTGGGAAGAGGCTAAAGAGCGCTCTATGCTACTATTGTGTTCAGTGACGATGGTAGGAAATTCTAAGTAGAGAGGTAGCCCTCTCAGGTTTCTGATTCTTAAGGGGTCCAAGATATGCTATATTTGATGTGTAAGTAAAGCATCTACTTTACCAAATGGATGAAGTTTGCTGCCAGCCACAGCATCATACATGCCTCGATTAATATCCTTAACAGAGGGAACTTAATGCAGAAAGCTAAGGTGGCAGCATTGGAGAAGCTGTACAGTATAGAAGTTCAGGTTCTGGGGTCATTTTTGAGTTATGACTTTGGCGTTGGTAATCTGTATGACTGTGTTCTGACCATTTAATCACTCTAAACTTGTACTTGCTCATCTGTAAAACAAAAGTTTTCTGAATTAAAAAGGATAACATCTATAAAATACCCAATGCACTGAATAACATTTCAATAAAGATGAGCTATTATTATAATAAGGGAAAAAAACAAAGAGAGAGGTTTGAGGGAAAGCTAATGCTGAAATAGCCCTATAGAAGATCATTCTGTGTAGTCAGCCAACTCATCCATCTCAGGGAGTGCCCATTTGGGATCAGAGGTGGGAAAGTTTCCCACAATATTTAGGAATAGTGTTTCTCTACCATTTGCTTTATGGGAAGATTATTAATGCCACTCAGAAATGAATTTTGATTGTTAAGCCACTTAAGAATGAAAAAGATCCCTAATTAGGACTAGAACTCAAATTACCATGATTTTACTATTTATTTTTGCCACCACACAGTAAAAATATTTATCAAATGGTGCAATTTATAGCAATTATCAATAAGAAAACTTGGTTACTGTGGTACTAGGTTTTTGCCCCCCTCAAAGCATATAAATAAAAGATTTGCTTAATCATCTTTGTCCATATGGATTAGGTAAATGAATTGTTTTAGTGAAGAAAAATCCATACACACAAGATTTTGGGCTAATCTCAGAGGATCTCTGGGTGCTTTATGTTCTTTCTTGTAAATGAATCCTGTGTGCTTCTCTGGACTCCAAGACAGAGTGAAGATGTGTATATATATATATATATATACACATATATATATATAATGACCTCAAGCTTATCCAAGCTAGAAAAGCGTTTTCTTTTGTATGTGAATTTCAAACCCTTGAGCAGTCCCTTCCCCCCTCCACTCCCTCCATTTTGGCAAATATATAGTATAAAGAGAGATATAATCTTTTGAAGGCAAAATACTTGATCAATTCTTATATTTTTTCATTTATATCCTGCATTTATTTTATTTGGGGATATATTTAAATTTCTTCTTTCATCCCTCCCTCAATTGCTAAAAAAAAAAAAAAAGATGGGGAAGTTTGGATTGGTTTGCTTGGTTGTTTATTATCATTTTGTATCATTGTCAGTGAAATAGACCATGAAAGTACACATTAAATGGTTGATCATAAAATAAAGCATTCTTGGCACATGGAGCAATGACAAAATAACACAACATTGAGCTTATTTTAATTAAACGAGCCCCTATCTAGCTGGTACACTGTTCTTAATGGCAGTAAGAAACTAGTAAGTTCTATAAAGAGTCTGAATGAGGAGCTTAAGGTATCTGATTTAAGTAATTCTAACTACAGAAAAACCTTTAGAGTTGCCATCTCCTCACACTGACCACCTCCGTAGTCAGTGGAGGACATGCACCACATGTATGTGTCAGTACAGCAGGCCTCGTTCCTTATGTTGACCACTTTCATATTGACCATCTTATTAAACTCCTGAGTGGCCAATTTACAGAGCTGCTACCTATAGGGAGAGGAAGTGAAGCAGAGAGAGAGAGTGAGATTAATGTGTCTTAAAGAATTGGCTCACATGATCATGGAAAAGACTGGCAAGCACAAAATCTACAGAAGTGATGTCTCATTTTGACCTGAAATTTAAGTGTTTAGCATAACCTTCATGGTGACAGAAGAGAGTAGATTTTGGAACCATTTTGTAAATAAATGTTTCTAAGAAAAGTGTTTAGATGTGAGAAATCATTGTTTGGTGCCAATTGCTAACTAACTTTGCTAAATCTTTTCTCTCCTTCCCTTCCCACCAGTCAAAGTGACAAAAGGAGGGTAGATAGCCAGGTAAGCACATGTCATATGTAACAAAGAAGGAAGCTTTAGCCTCTGCTATCTTAGTGGATGCTGTTTGTGTTCTGTCCTGATCCCATTACTGAACAGGCCCGTGCACCCACCACAGGTACTCTGAATGTCAGCAAATAGCTCAGAACTATCATTTCTCTCAAGAGTTTCTCTTAGCCAGATGCCACAGAGACTAGTCCTGGGAGCTCCCCAATGCCCACAAACCGTGGCCAATGGTTGCCTTGCAAAGAAATACCAAAAACAGGACCTGAAATCTCATGACTAACTCTGTGGTGCCATTTGTGCTTCAGAGCTTACTCATGGACCCTGTAATTGTTTGCATTTTTCCCCGTGCCCTGCCCTGCTTCACTCACACCTTTTCTCCTGAGAGGATTAAACCAAACAAATCACTGGGAAATAATTTCTATCCTAGACTCTGTTTCTGGAATCTCTCACCTAAACCCTAGTATATGTGATGACTTTAAAAGAATATAAATCACACAGGTCATAATATTTGCCACTTCACTGCCTAAGGTTTTACTGTTAAAAAATAATTCCATTGAGTACTAATGCAGGGGGAAAAGTTGTCTGCACAAGTGTGTAGGGGGTGAAGGTCTGTGTAAGCATGTGTATGCATATGTATTTAAATGAAAAATAACAAAATATAATGTTCACAATTGTGGAAGCATCTCAATTTATGCTCTGGCATTTGCACAAATACACAAATCTATCATTGTAAGTAGGGATAGTTACACCCAGTTCTGATATTATGGTCATTAATCTTTCCTCTGCTTCCTATAAAGGCTTTATTGTTATATTTCCATTCAGCATTTAAAAATATAAAATATGTATACAATAATGTAATAAAAACATAAAAATGAGGAAGCCATTCCCTTGGTTTCAGTAATGCTGTACTTAATGAAGTGCTCGCATAACAAGGGCAGTAATGTACGCTGACATGGTTGCTGTTGTAGACAGGATCTGCTCCCTGTGAAACAGCAGCGACACTAAGGAAATTTGTTCTGAGGGATGTGGACTGATTCTTGGTTGAGCAAAACCTACTTTTGGAGTGATTAAAAATTTCTAGTTATCAGAGAAACCACTAATATAAATATATTTTTATTCAAACTTTAATTTGTTTTCCAGATGCCAACTAAAAATATGGGGAGAGAGCTTCCACTTTGGAGCGACTATATAAATACTGTAATTATCAGAATTTCTTCATGTGATGAGGCCACTGGCCTCTCTTATAAAATCTACCAGCATTTTTATGTGCACTACCTAAAGGGGTTTAATTGTGTTTTTCTTTTTCTCAAAAGCTGCTAGGAGATTATAAAGAAGGGTAGCAACTGGATCATATTTAATAAGATCAGATGTTATCTAAAAACTAAACCAAAAGCTCATAAACTTTTATACTTCCTGGGTTATATGCATTTAGCCAAAGAAAGGCAATGTCTATGGTGACATATACAAAGACATAAATTTGAATTAGATTTTTAGTATTAAATCTGCAGAATTAAATTTGTTATTTCTTGTGCAATAATGTTTTTAACTAAGAAGGGAGAAGATGGATTATTTTCCAATAAAACTTCAATATAGCCAGTCAAATCAACTATCTCAGTGTCTCTCTACCCTTGAGATTCTTCCCTGGGGGATTAAGTTGGTTTATACCTCCTAAAATAGGGAAATGAGGGGTTAGAGGCCACTCCTCAGGGAGAAGGGTGCTGTCAAGATGCTATCTAGGTGGAGACACTATAGAGCATAGGTTCTCAACCTGTGGGTTGTGACCCCTTTGTAACAATGAAAATACATCCCGCATATCACATATTTATATTACGATTCATAACAGTAGCAACAAAAATAATTTTATGGTTGGGGGTTACCACAACATGAGGAACACTATTAAAGGGTCACAACATTAGGAAGCATTAGGAAGGTTGAGAACCATGTACTTTACTCAGATCCATGGGCAACTTATAATATTTTTGGCCTAAAGTTGTGTTTGAATACAAGCTCCTTTACTGTGAATAAATCTAATGACCCAGAATTCCAAGTTTGTTTGCATTAGCAGTATCTGTAGGCTTTCTCTGAAAAATTTTGCAAATTACTGTGCACTTACTCTTCTCCAAACTTCTGCGGTGTGTTTGTTCACACACATGTGCCTACTCTTGATCAGAATCTTTCGGTGACTTCACAGTAGAGTCTGGTCTGAAAATCTGAACTTGAGATATAAAACCCTCCACATTATTTCTGATGCTATCTTATATTTGCAGTCCCTTGTCCCAATATTACTCTCAAATATTAGAGCAAATTCTAATGTGCCTTCAAATTACATTTTTAGGAATGAATGAGTCAGAAGGCAAAACATAGTGTTCATGACAATAAAACATTATGAAATTCTAGAAGACAGAAAATTGATATTTTCATTATTCTTTCTCTATTTTTTCTCCTAGTTAAGTGCCTGTAGAATTCTTTAAGCCAGCCAGACCTGCATACTTGACCTTGAATATATAACCCGAGTGCATGTTAGAAATACCTGGAAAGATTTTCAAAAATACTGGTGCTTAAATTCTTCCCCAAAGTCATGCTCTGGAGAGAAGTCTGGGCCTCAGTATTACTAAACATTTCCATGGGTGAATCTGTTACATTAAGAATGTGGAAGTAGAGCAAAGAAGGGTACGTAGCAAGGAGCAAATATGTGAGTAGCTGTGAATACTGTGCTCTGCTCTAAAGTCAGTCTTGGTTGGGCTCAAAGATGGGTAACTTAGAGGCAAAAATTACCAATTAATGAGAACAAGCATGTACTTTAGTAAAACAGTAACTATACTTAACACTCAATTTGTGTCAGGCACTAAATCTTCCCTTGGCGTATAGTTCAGAATAAAGCAGACTCTATTCTTGAACATTATACAATGTATTCCGCAGTCACCCAAACTTGACACTGTTGGAGATAAAAGTGAGTGCTGTATTTTACTTATATAAATTATTCTGCAATAAAAACATAGATTCAAAATTATCAAGTATCTAGGAATAAATCTCATAAAAGTTGTGAAAAATATTTATACAGAAATACATAAAACATTACTGAGTGTGAGTTCCATTTCTGGTATACCTGGTAAAATTGCCAATAGACTGACTTTCTTACACTTTACTTTCCTAAATTTAAACTCAGTATTGAAACAAAACAAACTAAAACACTGTAAAAAGATCTAGAGAATAAGTTTATGTAGGAGGGGAGTAGCACTGGTCTGAGTTCTGGCTGGCTTTAAGTATGGTGTGAGTTTGCTAAAACTCCAATAGAAACATATCTTTCCAGTCTAAAGAAGACAGAAATTTGAGGTAAATCCCAAACCAATCCCCCTCCCCTCAAAAAGAACCTAAACCCAGCCCAGGTCCTGTGTGTTAACTCTACCTAAGTCTTCTGCTGAATCATGAATTATAAACTCAGGAAAATGGTGCAAACAGCACAATGAGACAGCAGAAAGAACCAGACCAACATTCAAGCCTCTCATCTCAGACAATGCATAACTTGCAGTTTCAAACTAATTGAATTTATTATCTACTAAAACAAAAACAAAAGCATTATTTAAAGA
>NW_003852653.1:691253-692179 GCF_000181295.1 Otolemur garnettii | reverse complement strand
TAAGTTTCTCTTTCTGTCTCACAGGAATAGCATAAATCTATGTTCCTAGATTCATATTTCCTTGTTCTAATAGGTCCCCACGCATGTGTGTGTCCCCTCACCTGGCTTTCACCGTATTTTCTTAGAGGGAGGAGATTGGGCAAAGGGAAACAATGAGGATTATTGCTATTAGTACTGTAAACAACTGTGAGAACTAGACAGAAGTGATAGAAATAATATTTAACCTGGCCCTGCTCCAGAGCCTGATGTCCACTTTCAGCATAGTAGGAATAATTATAGATATTAAAAGCTTATCATGAACTTGGAGAAAGATAAATATAAATTATTCAAGCTGAAGAACAAAGAGAAAATATATTGTTTATTAAAAAATTAAGAATACATCAGCAACATCAGACAGAGCAGGAGAATGAAAGCAAATGAAGAAATAATAGCCATTTTTTTCAAATTTCATGAAAAATATAAACTTACAGGTTAATGAGGCTTTGTAAACCCCAAGAAGACAAATATCAAGGAAACCATGCTGTGCTTAGGCACTGTAAAGTCAAACTACTTCAAAATAAGCATAGAATATCCTTAAAGTGGTGTTGATATGTGAGAAACGCTATCCATAAGTGTGACATCTTGTCCTGCTGAGCAATGTAGCTGACAGAAATTGAGGAAACCGTGGAATCTGTAAGGTTTCTTAGGCCTTCTCCTGCCCCCTTTCTCTTGATGACCCTCAAGTGACAGGCGTTTTTGCCCTGTACCTGGAGGGAAAGAATGTTACACAGAGAAACTGAGAAGAATCTAAACATACCAGCTTTGCTAAGTCCCCCCACCCCATTATGGTACCCTTAAATTATGCCCTTTTATGCTCAAATCACATTTTTACATGACTATCTATCAAAATACAGTTTTTGTGTCTTCATTTTTAAGGCTCCTGTACC
>NW_003852653.1:669509-690606 GCF_000181295.1 Otolemur garnettii | reverse complement strand
TCAGGCAATCCTCCCACTTTAGCCTCCCAAGTCCCTAAGATCACAGGTGTGAGCCACTGTGCCCAGCTGTCTCTCAATTTCATTGAAATATACATGATTATTTACAGCAAACACAACACCTTGAGGAGTTTATGTTATATGTAGATACAGGCTATGACAATTACAGTAAAAAGTACAACAGATGGGGTTGGTAAATGGATCTACATGACTGGAAATTTCTACATTTGTCTATAAACTGGTACAATATTAACTTTAAATACACTGAAAAATGAAGATTGTGCATTGTATACTCAGAGCAAGCAATAAGAAATTAAACAAGGAAGCGATTTAAAAAGCCAAGAAATAAATTGAAGTAAAATTGAAACATAAACAACCCAAAAGAGGATGAGAAAGAGAGAAAAGATATACAAAGAAGAAAAGGAACAAGAAAACAAATTATAAACTTATATACCTAAATCCAACTATTTCAATAGTTACATTTAGTGTCAATGGACTAACTAAACATTCCAAACAAAAGGGCAAGATCCAAACGAGATGCCTTCTAGGAGAAATGCACTTTATATATAAGGGCACAGAGGGAGATGGGCAAAAGTAAATTGATGGCAAATATATTTCATGTAAACAGTAAGTATAAAAGTCCGGAGTGGATATATTAATATCAGCTAAAATAATTGTCAAGACAAATACTATTACTAGAGATAAATAGGGAGATTTCATAATGACAGAGCAGTGTTAGAAACAGGAAATAAGACAGATGTTTGATCTCTCCATTAGGGAGACACAAAAGGCATAAATACGCCTTGTAAAATAGCCACAAAACACATAAAGAGAATGTGGAAACAGAGAAAAAAAGACAATTATAAAATCATAATAACAAGCCTTTTAAATATCCTCCACAAATGGTAAAATTAATCAGAAAGCAGCCAGTAGAACTAGACAGAACAAGATAGAACAAATAGAAATAGGACACTGTCAGTCATCTTTCTAAAAAATAATCAATTTTTAGAAAGCAGTACACCAATAACAGGAAAGAAATTATAGAATATTATTGAATAATACAGGTTTACCCAAAATAATAACAATGATAAATCTCATTAAAGTTAAAATAATCAATTTTTAGAAAGCAGTACACCAATAACAGGAAAGAAATTATAGAATATTATTGAATAATACAGGTTTATCCAAAATAATAACAATGATAAATCTCATTAAAGTTAAAATAATTAAAATTGTGAATAGTATGTTCTCAATGTAGCAGAAATAAATTATAAATCAATGAAATAAGATATTTAGGAAATACAAAATATATGTAAATTAAACAATGCTCTTCAAAATAATCCATAGATCAAAAAAATAAAAAGAAAAAATAGAAAAAAAATATATATGTATATATTTTTGAGACAGAGTTTAACTATGTTGCCCTCGGTAGAGTCCTATGATGTCACAGCTCACAGCAACCTCCAGCTGTTGGGCTTAGGCGATTCTCTTGCCTCAGCCTCCTCAGTAGCTGGGACTACAGGCACCAACCACAATGCCAGCTATTTTTTTGTTGCAATTTGGCCAGAGCTGGGTTTGAACCTGCCACCCTCAGTATGTGGGGCTGGTGTCCTACTCACTGAGCCACAGGTGCTGCCCAAAATAGAAAATATTTTAACTGAAGAAATATAAATATATGATCAATCAAAACCTACACAGTACAGTTAAAGGAATGGTTAGAGAGAATCTTATAAATTAAATGCCTGTCAGAAAAGAAAATGGGTTTAGTCTTAGTGTGCTAAGAATCTATCTTAAGAAGTTGTAAAAATAGGAAGCTGAAAAATAATCTAATGCAAAGGAAGTATAGGAAAGGAAAGGAAAGGAAGAGTAGTAATCAAGGGCATAAACAAAAGAAGCAAACACAAAACAAAGCCAGAAACTAGTTTTTAACAGAGCAACACAAAAACTACCTAGAATGGAAGAGACTACAAAAATCATTAATATCAAAAATGATATTACATTTACATTAAATACCTCAACACCATTTTGCGGTTCCTGCTCCTCTCTCACTCTGTACTTGGGTGAATATTATAAGGCTGAAATTAAATGTGTCTCTCAAGCTTTCTTGTGTCCTTTATACCTTTCTTCCTCATTTTCATGTTGAATCAACTATCAAGTGATATATAAACCTTTCAGCATTTGTATTATAGTCATTTGTTTTTTGGTCTTGAGCAATCTTGTAAAATGGAAGCTGTGTGTCCAGTAAATGATGTTGAGACCATACTGCTGAAAGTAAAATCAGTTTTCCTATAAGGAGGAATGAGGACAAATGATGAGAATATGGCTCTGACCAATTAGGTTCCAGTGTGTGGAACTACAGAAAGGGTAACACAGTAGTTCTTCATCAGAATCTGGGGGCACATTTTATAATTTGGCCTCTTTCTGAGATGCATATTATGTGAGAATTTCTACAGGAATGGTACTGTATATTGCATATTTTCAAAAGGTTTCAGAGGACTTTACTATTTGTCCTTGTTTGAGAACCATTGTTGGGCTGTGCCTGTGGCTCAAAGGAGTAGGGTGCCGACCCCATATGCTGGAGATGGCAGGTTCATACACAGCCCCGGCCAAAAACTGCAAAAAAAAAAAAAAAAAAGAAAAAGAAAAAGAAAAAGAACCATTGTCTATTTAAGGCTCAAAAAAGAAGATTAAGATGATCATGGAAAACTATATATAGAGAAAAATGAGAAATGATAATTTGTTATGACTTTTGAACAGACAAACCTACCACTACAATCCCCTGCTCATACATAGGAGACTGAGCCGTGGACAAAGTATTATAGTAATGAATAGTTGGCTATCACATCAATTAAATATGAATGATTTTGAAGAACACAAAATTAGTGTTCAATAATAAAAAGCTATAAGAAAGATTAATTTTTTATTTGATGATATGTAAAAAGATAAGCTTGTGACTCCTGGAAATGTCCTTGATCAACTAAGAGATAAAAGGCTCTGCCTTATAAATGCAGAAGATTGGACCAGCACGGGAAATGTCTGTCTCGAATAGGGGGATGAGAGGATGAAGAAAGGTACAGAGAAAAGAAAAATGACATTATCTGCTGTCAATGTACTCATGATGTATATTTTCCCAACAATAGTAGACTCTCTGGAGTGATGAAAGGTCAACATGACTGACATTTGACTGAAGTAAGTCCAACAAAGAATTTCTAGATTCTTTTAAGATTCAGTGCAGGAAGTAGAGTTCCAGGAAACCAGGAGGCTAAGTAGGGTAGCAAGTACTGCCTGAGATCTTCTTATGGATGCATGAAGCATGAATTTGCAGATAACTCTTGAGACCTTACATACGCATTTAATGCATGCTTGGTGGGCTACATCGTGTTCATCATTAATTCAACCTTCTGATATAAAAATGTGGAAAATGAGTTTGTCTGATTGTTTCATCAGATATCTCTCCAGTGATGGGATATCAAAACAAGGCATAAAACAAGTTACCCAAGGAGGGAGAAAGACTTTTGAAAATACAAGCAGATAATGAAATTATGCCTAAAAGAGTAGGCCTGTTATTATAGTGCTATTATTCTCATTTCCTCTGACTATAACCCCCAAACCTAGTATCTGAAGTGTGGGTTCAGGTTTATGTGGATAGGTCAGTATTCTTGTTTCCCAATCCATTTCATACTTTGCTGTATGCAGATGTGTTATCAAAAGAGAACCAATGACTTCTATAAGGCTTCTCTTCCAAATATCATACCAAATTCATTGTAAGTTGCCTGCCTACATAGACATTTGTTCTTAAAATCCATGTTTTAATAGTTTAACGCATTTGTCCCCCTTATAGCTATTACTATCTTGTACATATGGTAAATCTTGGGTATGATAGATTTCATACGGCATTTGAGCTTGTATTATTATTAGCTAATAAAACTCCATGTTAAGTAGGAGTCTGATGCATGTTCTGGCTTCAGTGGAAAATAGATTTCCCCCCCAGAAAGAGATGATGAAAAAGCTTCTCATTAAGAAAGCTACACATGACTTCTAATCCTGGTAAATACTTATTATGCACAGAAGAAATTATCTACTTAAAATTTTATTTGATGGCTAAAAAATATTACAGTAAACATTCAATGAAACACTTATTATTGTCTAGATTTTCGGGAGAAATACGAATGGTAACTTAAGGGGATTTCTGCCATTTGCCAGGAAAGGATGGCAATTAGCACAATGACAAAGCCATAAAGACTGGCAGAAAATTATGCTAATGCAATGTCACATACTGATAATTAATTTAAAAAGCATTTTTTCTTCCAGTTTCTAGTGAATGTTAGTTATCCTTGACTCCTTGTTATCCATTCTCATTTTAGCTTCATGTTAGTAATTTGCTTCTCTTTTGGGAATGTGTGCCTCTGACTTGCTGTGACTAACCCACCCTCTGGGCAGGATAGAAGTTGGCTTCTGAAAACAGGTTGGTTCAGGGCATATGAGCCAGTTACAGGGCATTAAAAATGTTTAGCATAGTCTTTTAAAAAGAGGAACTCTTTTTATTCATAAAGGACTACCCAGAAAGAACAAGCATGTAACCCTGTTACTCCCAGAAGTTGTTGGCAGACATCTCAGAAGCTGTCACAGCTGGCATTCTGGTAGGGCAAGCACCGCGGAGGTCAGAGAGAAGAGCCCAGGAAAATGTGGTGTGAGAGGGGGAGAAGGGGGAGAACGAGGGAGTGAAATGGAGACATTTTGGGCTTTGCATTTACTCTGTGTCAAATCTTATTTAAAGTAATTCCTACCATTGGACTTTCCAGTTGCATAATCCAACATTATTGTCTCAGCCAGTTTGAGAAATTCTTCTATGATTTATGTCCAAAAGGTTCCTTAGTTACAGACTGCTAACTCTTCTTACTAGTATATTTTGTTTTGTTTTTGTAGTTGTGGAAAGAGGTAGAATAGCAGTGCTTTTCAAAAGTATTCCACTTGTAGCAAAAGTTTCAAAACCACTAGTGTGCAATAGAGTCTATACTCACCTGAGCCACTGCCAAGTAGGACTTCAATTCTCTCATGCCCAGAATTATGGTCTGAAAGTCTGGGCATCAAGTAGGCTCATTAATTTTTATGGCTTTTTCCTTTTACCCTAGTCTCACATAACCACTGGCTTAGGTGATTGCTTTTAGGCAGAGAAAACTGATTTGCAATCCATGATCCCAGCAGGGAAAGAGAAAGTTCACTCTCTGGTTAGTTAAGTTCTTAGAGAACAAGACAGGCATTTTTATTAAATCATGGGAGGACCTGAGTAGGATACTCTAGCATCCCCCGCCCCACATCTCTGCCCTGAAGCTGAGCTGACAGGATAAAATACACTTTATTAGTGCAGTCAGTACATTGTTCACATGGTGATCTAATGCCCATGCATATTTGCTATAAAGCTTTCTTAGTACCAGAGAGGGATTTTAATTAGACAAACCATAATCTCTTTCCATTTATTAATTCTTTCCCTTAGGTTTGCCTTATAAAAAAATGTGTGGATAATTAAAACCTGAGCAGAAATAACACTCCTTCCTGAAGGGTTGCACTAGGAAAAATATTGACTTCTCTCTCCTGCCCTCAAGAAAATAGAAAAAATATACATGTATCTGATGAATATTGACAAATATGTAAGTCTGTTTGAATTCCAACCTGCGTGACTGGTATTACGAAGAGGATGGCAGAGGAACTATGTTTTAGGGATAAATGTGGAAGTTCTACAGTTATTGGTTTGTGTGTGTGTGTGTGTGTGTGTGTGTGTTTATATACAATTTGAAATATATTCATCAAACTGGTTAACATAGCCTTCATGTCATTTTCTTAGTTACTGTGTTAAGATATTTATATTCTTCATTTAGAAAGATTCACATGTACTCTTAAAAGATGAACCATAGACATGATCCCACCAATCACCCTCCCTCCGCCCATCCTCCCCCCTCCCTTCCCCTCCCTCTCCTCTTCTCCCTTATTCTTGGGCTATAATTGGGTTATAGCTTTCCTAAGTAAAGCAAACAGAGAGCCCTCAGAATGGGAGAAGATATTTGCTGGATATGTCTGTGACAAAGTTTTAATAACCAGAATCTACAGTTATTGTTGAGGAAGTGAGATCCTGGCAGATGAATAACGCTGGTTAAGAGCACATGATATGGGATTAAGTGATTCTGACTTTCACCCTCGATGTTTGACTTATTGGCTGTGCAAATCACTTAAACTTGCATTTTCTCATCTGAGGTAGAGATGATATGGCCTCTTCTGTAGGCTTGTTAGAATTACTACGTGAGATGACGCTGTGAGCATGACACCTGAAACAGAGTACACAATGTGCAAATTCTGGCTGTTATTAGTATGATTTTATTACAACCTCTTGTTTAGTTGTAACAAGAGAAACTACTTCTCTTTTATTATAATTTGTCTTCTCCTGATGTGTATTGTATATTTAAGTTAGTCACAATCAAAATGTTGAATGTTTGGCTAGGTCTTGTTTAAATTTCTAATTCTTCAGGATGGGAAAAACCTGGGAGAAAAGGTTGAACAATGATACTGATCATATAAAGAAAATAGATTGGCTGGGCATAGTGGCTCACGCCTGTAATCCTAGCACCCTGGAAGGCTTAGGGGAAGGATCACTTGAGGGCAGAGGTTCAAGACTAGCCTAAACAAGAATAAGATCCTATCTCAACTAAAAAGAGAAAAATTAGCTAGACATTGTCATGGGCACCTGTAGTCCCAGCTACTTATCCAGCTGATGCAGGAAGATCACTTGAGCCTGAAAGTTTGAGGATGCTGAGAGTGAGGCTGATCCCATGGCATTCTAACCTGGACAACAGCTGTGTTAAAGAGGGGTGGGGGAGGATGGATTCTTTATGCACAAGATAATCTCTGACTCTTATGCATGCAGGGCTATGAACAGCATCACTCGCATGTTAACAATGTTTGTGGAAAGACAGAGAATTGGACTGGGAATCTTATAATTTAGGATAAAGTCACACCCACACACTCCCACATGCAAACATAGAAATAGTTTCTCCATACAGAAAGTTACATGTCATAGTACTATTTACACAGTTGAAATAAAGCAAAACATTTGAAAATTTAGGTATGAGACTTTTATGTGAAAATTGTGAAGTATAGGAATTACCTCATAACTCCAGCCCTTGCTCATCTCCTTGATAATGTCAGAATAAGAAAAAGGAAAAAAGCTGAAGTAGTAGTAAGTGCAAAGCTAGAAGTAAATTTTGGAGAAATAGTAATGATTTTTTTTTTTTATTATCTGACTTCCAGTATAGAGTTAAACTCTAATTGACTTTGGGATCCTATGAAGAAGAATATCAATTTTTAAAGAAGAGTTACTGGTTTGGTGCCAAATATTTAGGTCAGCATTTTTTTTTTAAAACTACAAGCCTTAATTGTTAAAGTTTACAAACTGGTGTTATTTTAGATACTTTTATAAAAGCAGTGATATGTTTTGAATTGTGTACTTCTGTGCTTTACAAGATCCATTGGCCTGAGAAGTGAAAATACTTCTTGGAGATATACATTGAGAAGGAAAGGAAAGGTGGGGGGGAGGAAGAGGGGAGGGAGAGGAAAGGGAGGAAGGAGAGAGCGAAGGAGGAAGAAAGGAAGAAAAGGAGGAAAGATTAAAAGACTAAAAACAAAAATCTTTCTGAAACGGACCTGTTGCTAGGCAAAGAACTCAAAACTTAAAACACCAGCAATTCAAACTGTGTCTGACAATCCACACTTAGGCAGGAAATAGAGGCATGTGATATGCTATCCATTTTTATTCCTTAGGAACACATGGAACAGAAGTTGGCGAAAGTACACAGAAAGAAAAGTATAAAAATGACTCTGCAAAACAAAAAAAATCAAACCTGCCAGATAAAAAAAATTAAATTATATATATTAAAATAGACTTATAATCAAGCACACAAAATGAAACTTAAATTACTTAAATGAATCAATAATTTCTATAAATGTTCAGAGAAATATTTTCAGTTCTTCATTCAAGACATGTAATATGTTCAAAATGATTAAAGAAAGCTAAAACTTTAGAAAATTTAGAGATTTATGAATCTTGATACTCAGGAGGCTTTATCATTCTGTCTAATGTCTTTTTAAAATTGGAACGGAAAGGCTTAGAAACAAAGATAAGAGAGAGGGAATGGTAAGAGATGTCACTGCCGTAAGCTTCTAAGTAGCAAAACACTAACAGTTTCACTATTTTCATATCAATTTTATCTCCTTTATATTATCTCCCCTTTGTCACTCTACACATCCTTTTATATAGTTCTGGGGAGGAAAGTCAGTGCCATCTCCCTAGAAAGCAATTGCTCCTGTCCCCCTGCGGAACCCCTCACCCCAGGATGTACAGGAAAGTGTATCATCATGGCAGTTCCCAACCCCTAAGAGGCATAAAAACTGACATTTAAATGGCCTTTGACATTTTATTATTTAATTATCTTGTTTTAATCAGTGTGTTCTGACTTCATGGTATACTGTGCGCATTCCAGATAAAAGGTTAGAAACAGTCAGAGACAGATGGGGTTAGAGCTGGAGTACTCTAATTTTTCAGCCCTAAGTTTTGGTGCTGAATCTCAGGGGTTAATAGTTCAAATCATCAAACAAGCAACCCTAGTAGCCAAGCCTGTTTCTGTTCCCAGTAATCATCCCAGAGTGATTAAATGTTTTCCACATATAAAATGTAACCCTAAGTATATGTCCTCTGTTCTTGGTGTTAAATCCACTCTTCTGTCTCTTTCCCAAGAAAACATATTACTTTACATGTAAATGAATGAGAATAGAGTTATAGAGAAGATCTCAAATATATACTGATATATATATATATATATAATGATAAGGTGTTTTTTTATTAATAAGTGTCTTGTTACAGATGATTTAAACTACTCTAGCTATTTTTTTGGGAAAACATTTATATATTATGATCAACTGAATTACAGTCTCCACCCTTCACTCTCTGATTCATATGGGATTATATAGTTTTATGTTGTGCCATGATATTTACTGTAATTATTCCCCAGTTTTCAATATTGGGTCTACCATGTGCCTTTCATTGGTTAAGGAGTTATTAACAGATAAGACACCGGCACTGGATTGAATTGTGCTTGTGTGGTTAGACTTGGTCTTTGCCCACCTGCCATTGCATACCTGATGCTCCAAAGAGGATATTATTCATCTTAGAGAGCCTAGCCCATAATAGCAGATAATCAGCTGACCCATAGACATGTGAAAAATAAATGCTTATTGTTGAATACTGTTGAGGATTTGGGGTTGTTATGCACTGCAGCATTATTTTAGCAACAGTTGGTTGAAAACTATAGGGAATTAGGTATTTATACAATTATTTGAAGGGTCAAAGGGGCTAGCTCTAGGCCAGACTTCTAGAAATGATTTCATAGAACCAAACTAGCTTATCCAAAAGGAAAATGCCTCTTCTCACTTACATACGACTGTAGCCATGACACATACGACACAGCCCAGGCAACTATAACCACGATTATTATGTCCAAGAATATAGTATTTTAGCTGATCCAGGATCAGAAGCACACCCAGGAATGATGGCACCTGAACTATCACTGATAAATAAACATCAGCAAAATGAATGTCATGATAATATCTTCTTTCTAGCCACTTGAGTTCTAAGGTCAAATGTCAAGGGAATATTATGATTAGTGGATCTTAAATATCATTGGGAAATTTGTCTACAAAGGAGTCTAGAAAATATAGCTGTTCAACCTCCATAATTACAACAAAGTATACTAGGAAAACTGCTGAATCAGTGTTGAATTAATTATTCTAAATATTAGCCATATTTAATACATCAATTATTACTAGAAACAAAAGACCTGGTTACATCCACTTTTGACACACCTATATGTCTATACATTATAGTAGAAATTTCTGCACCAATATGACAAGATATGAAAAAGGCAGAGCTTCAACATAGCAATAGTTTTTATGATCCCTGAAGATCCTATCCAGTGTGATGTAATGACGTATAATCAGGATCTAGCTGTAGGGAAAGACACTGGAAGAAACCAAATAGAAGGAGTCATGATTCCTGGTTGCCTGACATGCAATGTCTTCCATTGATTGTCAGGTGGGATGTAATCCAGAAACCGGAATCCAGGAAAAAATGCCAATTCGGCAGACTGGTGACAGAACAAGAAAAGTAGAAAGAACAGAGCCTGATGCTGATATACAGACAAAACTCACTTGAATTGTTCTATACAACATGTGTGGGAACAGTTGGCCAATGAAATACCTACTCGTGATTGGAAAAAAAAAAAGCCACAATATACTATTAAGACTCACTTGATTTGACTCAAAGTCTATAAAAGATTTTAGCAAATAGGTAGGCATGCATTCCATCATCATTAGGGCAAAACAGGAGCAGCTTGGCAACAGTTGACTCTGATCCATATAAGAAATATAGGAATATATGCTCCTTGTCATGAGAAGAATATTCAAATGTCACAAAACCCTTGGTTAGTCTTTTCTTTAATTCATTTTTGATCCCCCCATTCTTCCATCCAAAAACAACAAAACCTAAAACAGAAGAAAAATGAAGAAATAAAAAGTAGCCATTGGGGCGGTACCTTTGGCTCAAAGTAGGGTGCCGGCCCCATATATCGGAGGTGGTGGGTTCATACCCAATCCCAGCCAAAAATTGCAAAAAAAAAGAAAATTAGCTGTGTAGGAATAATGCAGATATAATAGTTTCATGAACAAGACAAAGTAGTAAATAACATTTTATTCAAAAGATAGGCATCAAAAATTACTTCATTTGGTTATTTGTATTCTTTTTGTTTATTTGTTCATTTGGTATTTTTTGTTTATTTGTTTTTTTAAGAGATAGAGCCTTGCTCTATCATGCAGGTTGGAGTACAGTGGCACACTGCAGTATCACACTCCTAAACTCAGTCAGTCCTCTTGCCTCAGCCTCCCAAGTAGCTGGGACTACAGGCATTGTCACCATGTGCAGCTAATTTCTCTATTTTCTGTAGAGGCAGGATCTCAATGTTGCTCAGATTGATCTAGCATTCATTACCTTAAGTGATTCTACTGCCTCAACATCCCAAAGTACTAGGATTACAGGCATGAATAACATGCCTATTCTTATTTATTTATTTATTTAGAAACACAGTTTTACTTTATCACCCATGGTCACAGCTCGCAGCAACTTTCAACTCCTGGGCTTAGGCGATTCTCTTGCCTCAGCCTCCTGAGTAGTTGGGACTACAGGTGCCCACCACAATGCCTGGCTATTTTTTGTTGCAGTTTAGCTGGTGCCGGGTTTGAACCCACCACTCTCAGTACATAGGGCTGGTGCCCTACTCACTGAGCCACAGGCACTGCTCCACACGCCCATTCTTACATATGATGATCAGTAGGTGTGGCCAAGAGAGAAGACAGAGGGGTTCAGAAAAGCGACTGTACTCACAGGTCTTAGAGATGGGAGGCAGTGCACACCACACCACCCCATGACAGGGGGAGGGAGATTTAGACTTTATTGGAGTTTGGGAGAGAAAGGCTAGGCTGGGCAGGGTGAAGAGTTTAGAATGGCCTGTTTAAATAATTTTTGTAGGCTCTGACCTATGGCAGTGATCTCTGGGTGCCTGGAACCTGGCTCTGGGCTGATTAAGATAGATTAACCTAGGGCTGTTGCTTCCAGGGTTGTGTGAGCCAGATCGGAGACTCGTATTGTTTAGTTTGTATAGCAAAGGCCCGATGGACTCTTCGTCACCTCTAAGAATTGTCCAGCCCTGCAAAAAACAATCTCTCCCTAGCCAGAAATATTTGTTAAGATATCAAAATATCACAATATACATAAGATTAAAAATATTTCCAATATAATTTCCTTAACTCACTTAACATAGTAACCTAGTAATCTCAGTAGCACCCAAACCCAGGTAAAGTGTAAGCCTGTCTGCTGGATTTACAGATGCAGACTCCCAGATAGGAAAATAGTGATCTGCACTATTGACTTGTCCTAAAGCAGTTTTGTGGGAGATTCAAAGACTCATAATGTTCCTATGTATTTCACTGTCATAATCATATAGGGACACTATTGTTATGAAATATAAAACATAGTCAAATCAGTTGTAGTTTTGTTCAAGGTAATTTTACAATGTTTGGGAAAATATAACATGTTAACCCAAAACCTCAGTCTAATTATGAGATACACATCACAAATCCCAATTGTCTGTTTGGGAACAAATAACTTGATCTGCAATCCTTAAAACTCTCAAAGCCTTTTGAAATGAGAGACATCTGAGATACCATCACAGCCAAGAGGAGCCAAGGTAGACACAAAGACTCAAAGTAATAGGGGGAGGTGGAGGGTATCTTTTAATGAGATGCTTGAATTGAAAAAGGACTTTGCATAGTAAAAACCAAAGAAATCTAAATAAAGTCTGGAATTTAATGAATAATGATGCAGAAAGATGGTTGGCTTGGCCTGTATCACAGTGGTTATGGCACCAGCCACATACACCCTGGTGGGTTCGAACCCAGTCCAGGCCAGCTAAACAACAAGGACAACTGCAACAAAAAAATATCTGGGCATTGTGGTGGGTACCTGAAGTCCAGGCTACTTGGGAGGCTGAGGCAAGAGAATTGTTTAAACCCAAGAGGTTGAGGTTGCTGTGAGCTGTGATGCCATGGCACTCTACAGAAGGTGACCTAGTGAGACTCTGTTTCAAAAAAAAAAAAAAAGCATTCATTAACTGTGACAAATATACCATACCAAAGTAAAATGATAACAATCAGCACAATTCAGTGCTATGGATATGAGAACTCTGTTCTACATTCACAACTTTTTCATAAATCCAAAAATATTATAAAACAAAAGTTTATTAAAAATATTTTTTAAAATATTCTATCAAGAAGTCATACAGCAAAATGCAAAAAAAACTTTCCATAGAAAGAAACTTCTTTTCTATGTAAAAATGTGACATTTGAGTACACTGTGAAAAGGCTTTAAAGTCAGATGTCCCCAAAATAATATTCAGGATCCCAAACTACACTTGTCTTTGACAGGGAAAAAAAAATGAAAGTATTCTTTCTCCTGGAGGCAAGAACAACATATTTAGGATAAATTCTAGTAACAAAATAGTTTTACAGAGTAACTATCACCTTTATTTTAGTGAACACGAAGGAAAGAATCAAGGATCTGTAATGTTTCCAGGTGAAGATCTAGAGACAAAAACCTGGAAGAATTGAAAAAAAAAGGGGGGGGGGGAAGTTTGAACCTAATTATACCTTAAGTCATTAAGTGTTACTGAAGAGTTTTTATATTGTTAATCTTTTTTTTTTTTTCTGAAACACAACATTACTTATAAGTGGATAGAAATTAAATATTTAAAAGTCCCTTTAGGTGTCTTAATTACAATCAAAGTATGTAGTATAAAATTTTTTTGTAATGGATATGAGAGAAAGAAAAGCATGAATGTCAGACCTGTTTTTTTTTCTTTGTTTATTTTGACATTTGAACAAACAACAAATAAGATTGAGATCAGCTTTTCTAAGTGTGTCTATGAATAGACAAAGAGCTTGTTAGAAATGTGAAATCTCCTACCTCATCCCAAAACTTCTGAAAAGCTTATTGTACATCATCCCCAAGGGATTGACATGTTCATTAAAAAGACTTAATGGCAACTGAATACGTACATGCACATACATAATATCACACACAAGCATATATGTACACAAACATATTTATCCATTTATACAGCTGAAAATGATGAACCCTCTTATATGTGTCTTCCAAGACTTCATGATTAACAGTCAGGATTAGAAAAAGATGGAGGTACCGTCATTTCTACCATATATTATCAGTACATTTTCAGGATGTCTATTATGTATCTAGGCCTCGTTTACTTTGTCTGCAAAATGGGGATAACACCATCGACCTTGCCTGCCTCACAAGAGTTTTCATGAGAATAACAATAGACAGTTCATACCTACTTGCAGTCAGTAAAGGGTGATAGCCACACACATTTATGTTATGATGACCACTATTAGCCTCACTTGGAGAAGGAAAATGTCACAGTTGTAAATATTTCCAGAACTGTAAGACCGATGGCTGAAGGGCTAGATTCATTCGTTGCTATGGTAATTCACGTCAGATAGATGAATTTGATAAAGAATTTCCATCAGCTGATTTTCTCGTGCCTGGGATATTTTTCTTTTCATAACACATGTCTCATCATGGAATTCTAACTATATCGAGGTTTTAATTATCAATATGGCCAAATTCATCACAGGAAAAAATGGGTTAAAGACATTGTTGGATCTCCAGTTAAATATTCCCCTTACTAAATTTGATATGAACATCAACATAGTTAATTTTCTATTGTCAAAATATAATACATAGCAACACTTTTAATTCATACCAAATTTCACTACTATTCCTGTATACATATAAATTGTCTTCCTATGCTATTTTAGTAAATGAATGTCAATTTTACTGTGACATATTCTAAAAAGTACATCTGACAGCCATGCTTACAACATTTTCCATCAACATTATTGCTTTACTCCTGTGGTCCCTAACCCCCAGGCCATGGAGCAGTACCAGTCCATTGCCTATTAGGACCCTGGCCAGGCTGCAAGCAGGAGGTGAATGGTGGGCAAGAGAGGCTTCATCTATATTTACAGCTGTTCCCCTAATGCTAGCACCACCACCTGTGCTGTGCCTGCTGTCAGATCCACCTGCCAATCCCCCACCCCCAGTCCATGAAAAACTTGCCTTCTATGAAACGGGTCTGTGATGCCAAAAATATTCAGAACCACTGCTTCATTCCTTTGAATATAAACAGAATTTTTTCTTGTGTATCTTCAACCTATAGCTACACAAATCCTTCTACATTAATACAGGGTGTCCATAAAGTTCATGTGCAATGCACACAAACCTTACAGACATCGTGTATTTAGTTTGTTTGCTACTTTTGTATGTTAGAAACAAAATGTGAATAAATGCTTATACATAACATGGCATAAATACATTGCAGATCTCTGATTAGCAACTGAGATTCAAACTCTTATATCAGAATTACTAAGTCCATTTTATTTCTCTCCTAAATGCCTTTATATGCATTTTGAAATTGCCTCTTTCCCTGAAAGCTTGTAAGAATATAGTCTTCCAAACAGAAGATGACAATGCCAATTGGTATTTCTCATTCCACCATAGATTATGAGTTTAAAATATTAGCAGGCAAAATAGAATGTTATTTTTTAAATTGGCATTGATTAAATTTGCTGGTGAAAATAGATTGTTATCTTTATCAGTGATTTTGATTACTTGCCTTCTTTCTTTTAATCTTCCTCTCTATCCTTCCTCTCTCTTAAAAAAAAATTGTCTTTTTATATTTTTCCAACCTTAGCTTGCAGCTTTTTGCTGAAGAAATTCGCCAGATATAAGAGATTAATATGCTGTACAAAGAATTCATACAATTTAGTGGTAGACAGAAAAATAAGCGAAACCAAACCCCTTTAATAACCTGGTTAAAAAATAAGGAAAGGATGTAAGACATTGTTTTAAAAAGACATTCGAATGGCTAACAGGTAGCAAGGAATCTAAGACATTGTTTAAAATAGACAGAGAAATGGCTGACACGTCTATGAAAAGATGCACAGTGTCACTATTCATTGGAGAAATGCAGATCAAAACCACAATGAGATATTTCCCTCTCCCCTGGTGAGATAACTATTACCAGAATAAACAAAAGATATATGTTGGCAGGATGTGGAGAAATTAGAACCCTTGAAAACTATTCTTAGGAATGTAAAATTTTGCAGCCTTCATAGAATATAGTATGGAACTTCTTCAAAAATTTAAAAATAAACTTCCATATATATGATGAAACAATTTCACCTGGGATTGGTTATCCAAAAGAACTAAACTCAGTATCTTGAGAAGATGTATGTTGAAGGCAGCATTATTCACAATAGCTAAGATGTGGAGACAACCTAAATTTCCAACAATAGATGAATGGATAAAAAAAGTTCAGTATTTATGCATAATGGAATATTATTTGGCTTTCAAAAAGAAGGAAATCCTGCCATATGTGACAAGGTAGATGAATATGGAATACATGAAACTAAGGAGAATAAGCCAGTCACAGAAGGACGAATGCGTAGAACCGCACAATTCCATTTGTACTAAAAAAGTCAGATTCAAGAAGCAGAGAATAGAATGGGAGTTGCTATGGGCTTGAGGACAGAAAAATGAGAAGTTACTATTCAGTGGTATAAAGTTTCAGTTATGCAAGATGAGTAAGTTCTAGAGAACTGATACACAACATTATGCCTGGAATTAACAGTACAGGATTGTGCACTTAAAAATTTGAGGGTACATCTTGTGTTAATTGTTCTTGTTCAAATGAAAATTAATTAATTTTTACCATAAAAATACAGTAAAATACAATCTCTATTTTTTCTAGATGATTTTCAAATGTATGTGAAACATATTTTATCATTCTCAAATTTTTTAATTAATCTGATATAAGGTGTTTATGTTTTTGTATTGTACTCATGCCATTTTTCTTTTGTTTGCTGTTTACAGTGGTTTTACGTGATATTTGTTTATTATATTTTACCTTGATTTTTTTAACCCTTTATTCGACTTGTACTTTATATTACTTCATGTTTTGACATAAAAATTTAAATTTTTATGTATCTAAATAATTAACAACCTGTCTTGAAATTCGTTTCTATTTTGTTTTTTCTTGTATTAGCCGCGTAGATTGTTACACATTTATAGATAAACACACATGTGATACTTCTAAAATATTTTACTGTCCAGTAGAGAAAATGCCTCTCACATTTCATTTTAACATGTTCATAGCTATGCATAGCTTCTTCCTAAAAATTTACTTTTTGTGTGAAAAGAATCCCATGGAGATTTTTATTGGTAGAACATTGAAATATTACCTTATGTGCAATCAGATATCTACGTGATCCAATGATCTATTACTGACATCTCAATAAGAAACTTAGAAACTCACAATCTATCCTTCTCTGAGTACAAATATACAGCATTTCTAATGGTCACATTTAGAAACTGCCATTACTTTAAATTGTGTGTATGTAGATTAGGTGGCCTTAGTGATGGAAGAGGTCTAATAAGCCTTAAAATAAAATCTTTCTATTAACACATGTTCAACATTTTCAAAACCAAAGTTAATAAAAAAAATAAAATATTCCCTGACTTTTGTAATTGAAAACCAAGTATTTCTTAAACATTTTTGAATCAAGATATAGGTAAATGTTTCATGGGGACAATGGAAATTAATTAGGTCTGTAATACTCCTAAATTATTTTTTGTGGTATAATGGCCAAAACATAAAATGTGAACTACAGCCTAATGACAGTTAAATTGGAAAGATAAAGAAAACAGAAGTTCTTCTAAAATGCTTTAAAACATCACAGAGTTAGAACAGTGGTAGGGCTAGGATTTGAACAGAAGCCTATTTGAAGCAGAGCCTGTATTCTCAGCTATGCCCTTCCCTGTGTAAGAGTAAAATACAAAGACAGAAATAAATGGAAATCCAGCCAAATCAAAAGAACCTGCAGAAGAAAACAATAGAAATATACGACTTCAGTTTTGTATCAAGATCTACATCAAGGCTTCATAGAGACAATGGAAACTAATTAGGGCTGTAACACTCCTGAATTTATCATTCAACCATTGTGAAGTATACAGTTAAGTGGCATTAAATACATTCACATTTTTGTGGAACCACACCACCACTTACCTCCAAAACAGTTTTTCACCTTGCCAAACTGAAACTCTATACCTATTGAATGCTAATTCTTTGTTCAATCCTTCCCATGTCCCCTGACAGCCACCATTGTACTTTTCTGTCTCTATGAATTTGATTATCTAAGTACCTCACAGGAGTGGAATCAATTAGGATAATGTCTTCAAAATCCATCTATGTAGTTGCATGTGTAAGATTTTCTATTTTAAGCCTGAAGAATATTTCATCTTATGTACAGTGGAATCTGAGCTTCACATAAGTAACAATAGAAAGAACATGAATGTGATTGTTCACAGAGTGGATGTTACAAGAATCCACTGAATCTGTAGGATGCTTTGGACCTGACCATTTAAACAATACTAGTTTTTTCTAATCTAAGAGTATGGGATGTTACTCTATTTTTGATTGTGTCATCTACAATTTCTTTCATTGGTTTTTTTTTTTTTAAGATTTTGTTTATTTATTTCAGATTGATATGAGGGTAGAAATGTTTAGGTTACATTTTTTTTTTCATTTCTAAGGTATTCAAGTTGTAGTTAAGCCCTTCACCTGAGGGATTTTCTGTATATCCTTACACTGTGCCCATTAAGTGAGAACGTGCCAATCACCCTCCTGTCTCCCCTTTCCCCTCCCCCTCCTCCTCACTACAATATACTTGTGTTTTTCTTTCCTGTGGGCTTATAGTTGTTTATATATTGGTTTCATATTAGTATTGAGTGTATTGGATACTTGCTTTTAAATTCTTTAAAAGATACTTTACAAGATCTTTGATACTTTACAAGAAAGAATGTGTTTCAATTCCATTCAGGTAAATACAAAAGATGTAAACTCTCTATCCTTTTTTTATGGCTGAACAGTACTCCATGGTATACATGTACCATAGTTTGTTAATCCATTTGTGAATTGATGAGCACTTGAGTTGCTTGCATGTCTTGGCAATTGTGAATTGAGCTGCTATAAACATTCTAGTGCAAATGTTCTGTGGTAAGGGGTATTTTTTTCTTTAGGATAGATACCTAGTAAAGGGATTGTGGGATCAAATGGAAAGTTTATTCTTAGTTCTTTGAGAATTCTCCACATTTCTTTCCATAGAGGTTGTATTAGTTTGCAATCCCACCAACAGTGCAGAAATGTTCCCTTCTCTCCACATCCACACCAGCATCTGCAGCTTTAGAATTTTGTGATGTGGGCTTTTTTCACTGGGGTTAGGTGATATCACAGAGTGGTCTTGATTTGCATGTCTCTGATGATTAGGGATGATGAGCGTTTTTTCATGTGTTTGTTGACCATTCACCTATTTTCTTCAGAGAAATTTCTGTTCAAGTCTCTTGCCCACTTATAAATGGGATTGTTTGCTCTTTTTTTGTTGATTAATTTGAGTTCTCTGTAGATTCTAGGCATCAGACCTTTGTCAGATTCATAGCATGCAAATATCTTTTCTCATTCTGAAGGCTGTCTCTTTCAGTTGTTGTACCCTTAGCTGTGCAGAAACTTTTTAGTTTGATCATGTCCCATTTATTTGTTTTTGGTGTTGCTGCAATCGCCAAGGGAGTCTTCTTCATAAAATCTTTTCCCAGGCTAATTTTGTCAAGAATTTTTCCCACATTCTCTTCTATAATTTTTATGGCTTTTTGTTTTAACTTTCAATCTTTTCTCTGGTGAGAGCCGATTTTTGTCAGTGATGAGAAGTGTGGGTCAAGGATCCCTGCCCAATACATTCTATGAAGCAAATATCACCCTGATTCCAAAACCAGGAAAGGACCCAACCAACAAACAAACAAACTGTAGACCAGCGTTTCTCAATCTGTGAGTTGCAATCCCTTTGGGGGTTGAATGACCCTTTCACAGGGACCACCTAAGACTATCCTGCATATCAGGTATTTACATTATAATTCTTAACAGTAGCAAAATTACATTTATGAAGTAGCAATGAAAAGAATTTTATGGTTGGCGGTCACTGCAACATGAGGAACTGTATTAAAGGGTCATGGCTTTAGGAAGGTTGAGAACCACTGTTATAGACCAACATCATTAATGAATATTGGCACAAAAATATTCAATCAGATCCTAGCAAACAGAATATAGCTACAAATTAAACAAATTATGCAACATAATAAGGTAGGTTTTATCCCAGGAATGCAAGGATTGTTCAACATATGTAAATCCATAAATGTAACCCACCACATAAATAAAAGCAAAACAGAGACAATATAGTTCTCTAAACTGATACAGAAAAGGCATTTGGCAAAATTCAGCATCCTTTTCTGACAATAACCCTTAAGAAAATCAGGATAGATGGGACATTTCTTTATCTGATAATGGCCAACTATAAGAAACTCATAGCCATTGTAATATTGAATGGACTAAAACGGAAAGAATTTCCACTTAGAACTGGAACCAGACAAGAAAGCCCACACTGCCCCTGCTAGTCAATATAGTGCTGGAAGTCCTAGCATTTGCAATCAGGCAAGAGAAGGACATTAAGTTCATTCAAATGGGGACAGAGGAAGTCAAACTCTCACTCTTTGATGTCATGATCTTATACCTGGAAAACCCAATGACTCAACTACAAGGCTGTTGGAAGTGAATGAAAAATACAGTAATGTCTCAGGATACAAAAATCAATGTCCACATATCAGTGGCTTTCACATATGACAGTAACAGTCAAGCTGAGAATCAAATCAAAGACACAGTACTCTTCACAAAGGCTTCAAATAAAATAAAATACCTGGGAATGTATCTAACAAAGAACATGAAATATCTCTGTAAAGAGAATTATGAGAAAAGAAATAGCAAATGTTAATAAATAGAAGAACATACTATGCTCCTGCCTGGGAAGAATCCACATTGCTAAAATGTCCATACTACCCAAAGTGATCTATGGATTTAATTCAATCCCCATCAAAGCACCAGTGTCATACTATGAAGAATTTAAAAAAAAAGAGTACTCCACTCCACTTATAATGAGTAGTGGATGGGATTTTTTAAAGTAAACAATCAGCCAGGTGTAGTGGCTCACGCCTATAATCCTAGTACCTTGGGAGGCTGAGGTGGGTGGATTGCCCTGAGCGCAGAGGTTCAAGACCAGCTTGAGCCAGGGTGAGACCCTGTCTCTACCAAAAAAAAAAAAAGAAAGAAAGAAAAAGCTGGGTGTTGTGCAGGTGCCTGTAGTCCCAGCTCACACCTGTAATCCTAGCACTCTGGGAGGCTGAGGTGGGTGGATTGCCCTGAGCACAGAGGTTCAAAAACAGCCTGAGCCAGGGTGAGACCCTGTTTCTACCAAAAAAAAAAAAAAAAAA
>NW_003852653.1:662821-669481 GCF_000181295.1 Otolemur garnettii | reverse complement strand
GCGGGTACCTGTAGTCCCAGCTACTGGGGAGGCTGAGGCAAGAGAATCACTTAAGCCCAAGAGGTGGAGATTGCTGTAAGCTATGATGCCACAGCACTCTACCAAGGGCCACGAAGTGAGACTCCATCTCAATTAAATAAATAAATAAATGTCACAACAATTAGGGGTATCACATTACCAGACTTCAGGTTATACCACAAGTCTGTAGTGATCAAAATAGCATGATACTGGCACAAAATAGAGACATAGATGTATGGAGTTGAATAGAGAACCTAGAGATGAACCCAGCCATGTATCACCATTGGATCTTTGATAAGTCAAAGAACAATAATATTTTGAAAGGAATTTTTTGTTTGTTTGTTTTTTATTGAATGGTAACTATATACATTAATGCACTTCTGGGGTTTTCAGGAATCTTTTTTTTTGCTGTTTGTTTTTCTGACCAGCAGTTCTCAACAGTGGGCTTAAAATGTCCAGTTAACCATGTTGTAAATGGATGTGCTGTCATTCAGGCTTTGTTGTGGTTTAGTGCAGCCACCTTCATCAATCGTCTTGATGGATAATTATTGATAAATAACTTGTTGCAGCTTCTGTATGAGTATTTGCTGCTTCACCTTCTACTTTTATGTTATGGAGACGGATACTTTTCTTAAACCTCATGAATCAACCTCTGCTAGCTTTTAACTTTTCTTCTGCGGCTTCCTCTTGTCTTTCAGGCTAAGTATAGTATAAAGAGTTATAGAAAATTATAGTCTTGTTCTGAATTAGATTTTGGCTTAAGAGGATCTTGTGTTGGCTTCACCTTTGCTCCAGACCACTCAGACTTTCTCCATATCAGCAACAAGGCTATTTATTATTTTCATTATTCATGTATTCACTAGACTAGCATGTTTAATTTTCTTGAATAATTTTTTCTTTGCATTCACAACTTGGCTAAATGTTTAGCACAGAGGCCTAGCTTTTGTCCTACCTCAGCTTTCAACATTTTTTCCTTATTAAGCTCAGTCACTTCTCTCTTTTATTTAAAATGAGATGTGTGAGTCTTCCTTCCATCCAAACACTTAAAAGCCATTTTAAGGTTATTAATTGGCCTAATTCAATATTGTTTCTCAGGGAATATGGAGGCCTGAGAAGAGGTAGCGAGATGGGACAGTGTACATATAAGTATACATGTTCTGACTGTTCCATTCAGTGGAACTGATGCATGTACTTTATAGTGTCCCAGAATAATTACAATTGTGACAACAAAGATCACTAATCACAGATCACCATAACAAACATGAAAATAATAAAAATGTTTGAAATATTGAAAGAATCACTAAAATGTGACACAAAGATATAGCATGCTATTGTAAAATTAGCACTGATAGACTTGTTTGATGTAGTGTTGCCACAAACTTCAAATTCATAAAAAAGTGCAGTGTCTATGAAGTTCAATAAAGACAAGAACAATAAAATATGGCAGAACTATATTTCAATGGCTGGTTCGTTATAACATGGCTTCCATTTCAGTTCATCTGTATATACTCTAGTTTTTCAATGTTATTCTTAGTATTTAACACTTAAAATATCAGTGTATAGTATGTAAACACTTATGTATATATATATGTAATTGAAATTAAATAAGCCATTTACTATATTATTAATGCATATGCATAGCTTTTCTCCCCTTGGTCCTACTTACATAAACCAGAAGGATTTAGTTTCTGTTTATAATATACTTTTTCCTACTATTCTAATAAATATTCTTATTCCAAAAGTGTTAGAGAGTTTTCCCCCCACTAAGATTTCAATTCAACAAACAGTGAGACAGATAAAGTGGATTTCATGTTCACATATCAGAATGAATAATAAAGCATTTTGAATTTTTCTTCAACTTCTATAAAATAAAACGATAGTACTTCAGACAGTCAATGCAGACTTCTGGAGAAAATAAGGAAAAGATATCATGTAATTAATTTTATCATACTACATATAAGTTGTTTAACAATATGTTACTATCTCAAAAGTGACTTCAGGATTGAAATAAGGATGAGGTCCTATACCTTGTACATTTAAGGGAAGCTGGATCACTTTAGATAAATCTTTTATAACAATTTTTAAATTAAAAATAATATTTTGCAGGCCTCAAAGAAGCTTCTCTCATTTCAAAACTTTCTGAGCAATGAGTTTATAAAAATGATTTAGCTCTTTTGGGGACCTCACTTCTAGGGCAAATGTATGTTTACTTTGATTAAATAATCACAAAAAGAGTATACACATTTCAGTCTTATTTTCATCCTCATGTTCTCTTTCTTGCTTGCTAAATCATTGGACTGTTTGTATATTTTTCTTAGAAATGTCTAGAACTCTGACAGTTTCTGAAGTTCTAGTTTTAGGAATCGGTGCACAGAAAGATAAGGTTGCTTCTTTAGGGTGAGTTCTAGACTTCAAGGGAAAGACTAGAGGAAAACCTTGGGAAAATTGCATTCAAGTTTCAAAGCTCATGGGGAATTTTAGTATGTTAATATTTGATTTTCCATTTTATGTAATCATAATTATAAAAAAGATAAAATCATGAGACTTATTCAGATAAGTGTTAAATATTTTATTTCACTCACTATTAATGAGGAAACCAATAATGTGTTAGAACCAATTCAAAGGATAATCCAAAGTCATATTTTTTGATTAGACATATTAATATACAAATTAAGGCAAAACTAGATTCTTTTATATAAAGAACAGAAAGTCAATTGAACCTCCTCTGGAAAAAATTTATTTTCATGTCTCTATATAATTATTTTATGTTTCTATCAATTATATATAACTTATAAAGTAGTAAAGTAGCTCAAAAGTAATACAATGGCAGAATCTAGTAACCTATAAGAAAGACAAATAATCCATAGTTTGCCATTAGTGACATCTAGTATCTTTTTTTCTTATACCAATTTTTCTTACAACTTTCTTATATCCCTCAGCACAAAAATTTTCAGTATTTTGAAATCTGCATGCCATAAAAGAACTCCTAAGTACTATTTCAAGCACTTATTTTCTTCTTTCCTGTAATACCAGAAGCCCAGAGCATGTGATCTATTCCTATTACAAACAGTTTACACAAAAAAATACATAGTACCTTAACTCTTATGAGAATTATCTGTGTAGGGCAAACAGAAATAACTTGTTGCTTAATCCCAGTGTTTTCTAAGGTCTACATTGACTTCTCTTGAATTCTGCTATATTTGAAGTGCTTGCCTCTATTTTCTATGACAGTGTATAGGATTAGCTCTCTGATTAATTCATCTTTCCCTCTTTTGTCCTCAATCTCTAAATGTCAATGTCCATTTAGTGTCTATTTACAGCTCTGTTAAATTATTTTTCTTAATTTAGCCTGCAATGTGATTTCACCAAATGCTATGACTTTAAATCTAACCATTATTAATAGTTCCCACACATTTGTCCAGCTCTTTCTATGTGACAAATAAATAGTTTTGAATTTTATAGTAGAATATTCTTGAAATGAGATCTGTTACAATATGCAAACACATATAGCTACTCATTCTAGAGTTCAATTATGAATTTATTATCATCAATTCCATGCAAAAGGATAATGAAATAACTGATGTTAGAAGCAGTAACGGAATATGCTAATCTTCAATTTATAAGTGTTTTTATAGTTTATAAATGTGCAAGTAGGTTACATAAAACAGAATTTGAAGAACTAAAGCAGGGCTTTAATTCCAAGTTAATTTTAATAGATCTAGACTGTTACTGTGTGTTTTTCTTTTCTTAAAAGTGATTGAGGATCAATTTTTAAAAATGGATACATGGGGAATTTTTCCATTAGAAATGCAACATGGATATAGGTATCACATAATTTTTGTTCAAAGGTTTTTATGAACATTTCAAGAAATAGAATGAAATCACTTACTGCATTAATTCCACAATATAATAACTTAGCAAAGATTTAGGTATAAATCACATAAAATGTGGGTGTGCATGTTTAGATGTGTGTGGGGTGGCAAGGACAAGGGAGGGTTGAAAGGAAGAAAAATTATGCTCATTTTCACCAGTCGTCATTCTGGCTACAGTTTCTTTCACTCATGAAAATAATAATTAGAGAAGAAGATTCACACATATTTCTTTTAAATATAATAGTTCCTTTAGAACAACAAAATATTACTTTTAAATTATAAGAAATGAAAAAGAAAAATACCTCATTAAATTGAAAAATGAATGAAATATAAAAAGTTAACAGATGGACGTGTAGTAATCAGAAAGCATAAAACAAAAATTACTAAATTGGAGTCAAACAGATCAGTTATAATAAAAATTTATTTTGTACAGAACTCAGTATGCAGTTTCCTGAAGGCCTGGAACAGATCGCCATGTGAAGGTCACACCACAGATAATGTGGATATAGAATCAACCATGCTATATTTCAAAAACCAATTGAGGGAGGGAGCAAGATGGGCAAGTAGAAGCAGGTGACTTCAGTCCGTCCTGGCTTGACTGAAGTGAGCTGAGAGCAATTGCAGTTTGGGGGGTGGATCACAGGGCAGACTCTACAGAGGCATCTAGTCATGGCACCAAGAAAAGTTGAGAGGATGAAGATGAGAAAAAGGAAGTAAGAGAAGAGAGAACAGTGGGAGTGGAAAGATGTGGAGATGCCCAGAGCCAAATGAAGGATAAGGAGGATCCTCTCTCCCCACCCAGGGACTCTCACTGAGCAGTGGAACATAATAGCTCTCATCCCACAGGAGAGTGCCACAGGGACCAGAGAGCCAGCTTTCTTATGCCTACACATTTTCTCTGAATTTACTCCATTTTCCTGGCAGAACAGAGAGCAATTTTGTTTCCAGCTAGCTTGGAGTGACAGCCCATTCCCCTTAGCAACTGAATAGAGTGCTCTTTAAAGGATGGACTGCTCCTTGTTAAGGCCTGCTTCCCTCTGTGCTAGCCTGTGACTGGAACAACTCCCAGCTTAGGACTTAGACAGCCAGGCTGGACTTGTCCCTCCATGACAGGTACAGGAGCAGTGAAGGGATACTGCCATTCCCCATAGCTACACAGAAAGCATGTGCTCTGGAAGTCTGCTTTTCTTCCACCAGTGTCTGGCAGGAGGACTGCCTGTGGAGCAGATAGGGACAGGAGAGGAGTGCAGGGAGACTGGCCCTGCCCCTCCACTATATAGGGCCAGAACTCAGCAAGCCTGCCTTGTGTGGTCCTCAGTGGCACCCTCAGTGAGATATCAGTGGGGAGTGGCCCTTCTCTGACTGAAGGAGAAAACAATGGCTCATTTAAACTGAGGTGAGGCTAGTTCTTGCTCCCTGCCTACCTCCTGCTTGGCTGGCTCTGACCCCACTCTCTCATCCAGCCTGCTATCTGCACACTGTCCCCAGCTTAGAGGCTTCACCTGGAAGCCCTGCCTTCATCCCACCTCATCCCAGATTAAAGGAAGACATGCCAGGGCCAAATAGGCCTTGCCCTATGAAACCCTGAGGGACAGCTTCAGCAGGTTTTCAGTGAGGTTTGCCTCCTTAACGACAGGAGAAAACAGTGGACCTTCTGAACTGACATTTGTGGGACAGGCCCTTGCAGCTTTGTCTTCTGCCTGGTTGGCTCTGATCATGCCCTCTTAAGTGTGTGGTGGTACAAGGAGTGAGCACTATGAGAAGCTCCTACCTTACCCCAAGAAAAACTTGCTACTGGATAAGGGAGGAAAGAATCCAGCCTGAAGCCTTTGCAAGGAAGTTCGCTTTCTCCTCTGTGAATAGCTCTGCTGGTCTTGAGAGCCTGCCCTCATGCCCCTACCAGTGGCTCCCCCAAGAGGCTGGAAAAGTAATATCTGAGCTCCCTGAAGCTTTGTAAAGCTTTTCAAGTTCTTGCATCCTAAAAACATACTGCTTTAGCCCTGCTTCATTTGTTGGTGGTAGAGATCAAGAAACCTTTGGGGAACTACAGGGTCCCTCCTAAAACTAAGAGCATACCTGGGGGTCCAGAAGCCTGTCACAGACAAAAAAAAGAACTTCTCAATGGGGGGTCCACTCTCACATATGTCAACCAACAATAGGGAGAACAACAATATAAGTCATCAAAGTGTTTCCCAACTCAGGCAGGTAGGGTATTGTTGTATCACATGTGCAAGTTCTGCTTACTATTACTGAGTACTGTATCAATTGGTGGGTTCTCAGAGACAGGTCCATAAGCCAGCCCTATGAAACTTGGCTCTTGATTAAGAGATCGGAGAAGATGAAGCCAGAGAAAATACTTCAGAAATACAAAAAATAAAAGTGAAAGATTACTATCTCCTTGCCAATGGATACCAACCTAAATGAAAAGATCAAAATGCCATATGAAGAATTTTAGACTTGGATTATATGAAAACTCATGGATATAGACAAGAAAATGGAAACACATCACAAAGAAGTCATATAGACAATTCAAGAAATGAGGGAAAAATTCCCTAAAGAAATCAAAATATTAAAGAAAAACCAAACAGAACTTCTGAAAATGAAAAATTTTAAAACAAAAAAAAACAATGGAAAACCTTAAGAACAGGCTTGCTGTACTTACTTTGACAGCACATATACTAAAATTGGAATGATAAAGAGAAGGTCAGCATGGGCCCTGTGCAAGGATGACATGCAAATTCATGAAGTATTCCATATTAAAACAAAAAAA
>NW_003852653.1:642611-662730 GCF_000181295.1 Otolemur garnettii | reverse complement strand
TGAAAGTGAAGAAGAAAATATTCAAGAGTGGGATGATTTATTTGAGTGAATAAGAGAGGAGAATTTTCCTGGCCTTTACTGAACTCTAAATATCCCAATGGAAAAAGCACAAAGTATCTGGAGGACTTGTTGTGAACAGGCAATCACCACAGCATATAATCATTAAGCTGGCACAACATAGGTCATCCTTAGAGCAGTAAAGGAAGAATATCAGGTAACTTACTAAGGAAAACCGATGAGATTAATGGCAAATCTCTCACTGATGTCTATAAGCCAGAAGGGACTGGGGACCCATCCTTAGTTTTTTAAAACAAAGTAATGGCCAGCCTAAAATCTTATATCCTGCAAAACTACATTTTCCATGTGAGGGAGAGGAAATATCTTCACAGGTAAGCAATTGCTGAGGAAATTTGTGAAGACCAGACCTACCCTGCAGGAGGTAATCACATGTGCATTATATACTGATCAGCACAACAGACACCCACAAGTGTAAAATCACCCCAAAGCTAAAGTGCTGAGCCCAGATAACCAATGGCTTTAGAAAGCAATTAGAGTCTACCCAACAAAATGAACCAAAAGTTATCACACATATCTTCAATTTCAATACATGTGACTAGCTTGAATTCTGCACTTATCTTGGCGAATGGTTAAGGAAACACAAACCAAGTATTTGCTATCTCCTGGAAATACATATAACCCACAAGGACTCATTTAGACTAAAATAAAAGGCTGGAAAACAATGCTCCATACAAAATTAGAAAGCAAAAGAAAGCTGGTATAGTCATTGTCATATCAGGCAATATAGATTTAAATCAATCAAAGTAAAGAAATACAAAGATGATCACTCTATAATTCAGGAGGAAGACTTAGCAATCATAAACATTTACTCACTCAACAAAGGTGCACCCACCTTCGTAAATCAAACTTTACTCAAACTAAACAAAATGATAGACAGAAACACCATAATGGCCGGGAACTTAAACACCATATAGAACTGGATAGATCAATAAAGAAATGGTGACTCTAAACAACACTCCAAAACACATGCATCTAACAGAAATTTACAGAACATTCTACCCCCAAATGATTGAGTAAACATTCTTCTTATCAGCACATGGATCATTGTCAAAGACTGATCATATCCTGGAACATAAAATTTATCTCAACAAATATAAAATAGTAGAAATTATATCTTGAAATTATATCACAGTAGAATAAAATAAGTCATCAATTCCAACAGAAACAGTCATTCCCATATAAAGTTGTGGAAACTAAACAACCAAACACCAAATGATGTTGCATTAATTAAGAGATAAAGATGTAAGTGAGAATATTCCTTGAACAAAATTACAATGGGACCAAATCCTTGGGATTCAGCAAAAGCTGTCCTGAGAGGAAAACTCATAGCCTTAAAAGCCCACATCCAAAAGACAGAAAAAAATTCAAATCACAATCTAATGAATCATCTCAAGTATTGGGAAAGAAAGACCAATCCAAAACCCAGAAGAAGAATGGAAATAATCCTCACCAGATTCCAAATTTCCTGGCTCCTTTGTCTGGGACTGTCTAATATCCAGTCCTGAAAACAATTAAATGCTGCTGTTTGTGAATGACCCAGACTAAGGCATTTTATTGTGGCAGCAAGAAGTAAGACAAAGATTTTCAATCCCTTTTCACTTTTCCCTTTCTTTAAACACAATTGAAATATCTAAGTGAGCACAAGAACTATAAATCATTTGAATATATAATAAACTCCTATTCTACTTGATACACTTAAGATATTATTACCAATCTGTATGCTTTCATCTTTGTTAAAGTATAACTTCTATTTTTTACAACAATGCCAAAAGCTAAGGAAAAGACCAACTAGACCACATTTTAAACCAGCAAGATAACTCTCATGTGGGGCAGAAAAAACAGTATCATTCTGTGCTCAGGTCCATGAACTCTAAAATCAAATTACCAGGGCTACAATATTGACTCAACCACAAACTAGCTGTGAAACATGGGGCAAGTTGTTTAATATCTTTACCTCATATTCCTCATGATCACACCAGCCATACTAATGATGCCTACCTTACACAGAGTCTCATATGTATTAAGTGAGATAATCCATCAAAGCACAAAAAAATTAAAATAAAATAAAATGGCTGTACCACCCAAACTGATTTACAGATTGAATGCAATTCCATACAAATATCAATACTATTTTTTGTATGTAGAAAAAAATAGGTCAATGCTTCGTATGGAACCAGAAATAAATCCCAAATGCCCAACACAACCTTACATAATAAGAACAAAGTGAGAGGTAGCACTTTACCAGACACCCAGTTATACTGCAGGGCTATAGTAACCAAAACAGCACAAAAACAGAGACTTAGACCTATGTATTCTGAGAACCCAGAGATAAAACCATCCTCATATTCTTATCTAATTTTTTGACAAGACATATAAAAATATACACTGGAGATAAGAATCCCTGTTGAATAATTGGTGCTAGGAAAAGGGGATAGCCACACGTAAAAAATTGAAACAGGATCCACTCCTCTTATCACTCACAAAATATAACTCACATGATTGGCCATGATGACTCATGCCTAGGAGGGTGAGGCAGGTGGATTGCTTGAACTTAGGAGTTTGAGACTAGCCTAAGCAAGAGTGAGAATTTGTCTCTACTAAAAAAAGATAAAAGAAGAAAACTAGCCAGTATTGTGGCACAGGCCTATAATCCCAGTTACTCAGGAGCCTGAGGCAAGAGGATTACTTGAGTTGAAACTTTGAGATTTCTTTGAGCTACAATGATGCCAGGGTACTCTACCCAACATGACCAAGTGAGATTATCTAAATAACCATAATAATAATAATAATAATAAATAAATAAATAAATAAATAAATAATTCATGTTGGCTAAAACCCAAGGCAGGGAACTAAAAGAATTCTAGAAGAAAATCTTGCAAAAACTATTATGGATATCATCTTAGGCAAAGAATTCATGAAGAAGACCCCCAAAGCAATCACAGTAACAACAAAAATAAATAAATAAATGAAACCTGATCAAATTAAAAAGCACACCCAAGGGCACAATGAAAAGAGCAAATAGAGAACCCCCAGAATGGGAAAAATATTTGCATTCTCTACATCTGATAAAGGACTGATAACCAGAATCTATAAAGAACTCAAGCAAATCAGCAAAAAACAACCAAACAAACCTATTAAAAAGTGAGAGAAATCATGAACAGTAACTTTTCAAATGAAGATATACTAATGCTAACTCATGAAAAAATTCTCAACATCTCTAATCATTAGGGAAATGCAAATCAAAACTCTACTGAGATACTGCCTAGCTCCAACAAGAATGGCTTGTATTAAAAAGTCTCAAAATGATAGATGCTGATGTGGTGCAGAGAGAAAGGAACTCTTAACATTTTTCGTAGGACTGCAAAATGGTACAACCTCTGTGAAAAATTCTAGGAGATATTGCAAAGAACTTAAGGTAGACCTACTGTTTGATCCAGGAATCTCACTGCTGGGTGTATACCAAAAGGAAAAAGGTAATTTTATAAAAAAGGACACCTCAAATGTTTATAACAGCATAATTCATGATTGCAAAGATGTGGAAACAACCCAGTGCCCAGCATTAATAAAATGTAGAATATGCATACTATGGAGTACTACTCAACCATAAAGGCAAATGGCAAACTAGTATCTGTTGTGACAACCTGAATAGAACTGGAGACCATTCTTCCAAGTGAAACATCACAGGAATCCAGAAACCAACACATGAAATTTAATTCTATGTTAGCCAAGTACTTTAGGAAAGTGGAAAATAGTCCCAAACTGAGTCAGTAGGAAAGATGAAGATTTACTATTTACGAAAGTATTAATCAATTTTTTCACTATCTTTGCTTTCTCAAGCAAATCTATAACTCTAAAATACACACTTTGCAAATAGTTTTTTTTTTTTAAATAGTAGGGAAGCATTAATATGTTGTGGATTTATCTCTAAAAGAACCACATGAAAACTGAGGAAATATGTGTGCTGAAGATTTTAATCTCCTTTCCACTGAACTTGGATGTGTACTTTAGTCTCATTGAACTTTAGTTGTGCTATGGACAGTTGGGTTCTTGTGTGTCTGTGTATATGTGCAATATTGTACCCTAATTCTTCTCTCTCTAGAATCAGCAAAATGATGCATTAAGGCTGAGCTCTAGCCAAGAACAAGAATCTAACGTCAATGCCTCTGGTCAAATCAAGAGATCAAAGGAGATATTCTTGAACTGAACAGTCTTTCATAGACCACCATAGAAGTAGGTTATGAACAAGGCACAGAGACAATAGCAAAGAATAGAGGAAAGGTTTCATCCTTGTGGATGATGTTTCCCAAGTCAAAATAAAAGCTATAATAAAAGCTTAATATTTTTTAATTATTTTTATAGCCTGTATTCTCATTTCTCCCAATGTCCCTGGTATGTGTCTTCTTTTCTTATCCACTTACTTCCAGGGAGATAACTGCTGCTGCTAAGCCCGGCCTGTGTCTCTAATGTCACCTTCACTGTTCCTATCTTGTTGTTTTCTTCTTTTGCGTTTATACCCACTGCTTTATGACCAATGTCCCACGGCTTCATTGCAACTTCTCATTCCAAGTTCACACTTTGCTTCCTCATTTTCATTTACTTCTTATCAAATTCACAAAACAATTTGACAACTGTCTTTACATAGATTTTGTAACAGAGTATTATTTTGTTTCTTCTCGTTTTTTAGCTTCATTATGAAGCAATAACTTGAAACCTAGCAATATCTTAAAGGTAAATACAAGGGATGTTGGGAAGGTGTCCAGCCATACATATCTCTATTTTTCATATCACATGGCTACGTACTTTCTAGACAGCAATTGTATTTCCTATTCAGAGTTGGATCCTTAATGCTCCTCTAAGCTTACTCAGCCTCATTCCTGGGAAATCTGATCCACTCCCAGCTATATAATCCCTTAGGGTCTGAAGACTTCCACATGTATGTATTCCACCCCAATCTCTCTCCTGTTCTCTGCATGTTCTTTCTTGGGAGCATTATTCTCTAAGGGAGGGAAGAGGAAACGTGGAAAAGGTCTCTAATAAGATTAACTAAGTACATTAATTCTCACCAAACTGCAGGAAATCTTAAAGGAGAGAAATTGTATAGGTCATAACACAGGACTGAAGAAAAGGATGAAAAATTTAAATAATATTTTGCTCTGTGTTGAGATTTGACACAGAGATTATTGTCTCAAGGTCAGTGGTACTCTGGAGATTTGGGGAAAAACGTTTAAAAAAATACAAGTTTCATAAGGGAACTTAAACTTCAGGGTTACTGTTTTACTGCAGATGCTTTGGATTATCATCATGTAATAATATCTCCCACTAGTTTAACATTTTGGATGTTCCCTACAATATTTTTCTAACCCTGGGAGTGTTATAGTCACAGATACTGAGCAAATCATGTCAAATAATTCATTACCTGAACAATGCCTCTTTGCAAACTTAAAGTATGATGGCCAAATATATCTGTATAATCATCAGTGTATTTTCCAATCAAGTGTTAATTATGGTAAAGAAGGTCTCTAGTTAATATTATAAACCAATAACAACTACACATTTTAGTTTGCAGATTTGTAAAAAGTTTTTTATTTTATTTTTTTGCTTAGGGACCAGGGTGAACACAGTTGCTGTGGCAAAAAAAAACTCTCTTAACCTTTTAGTCCCTGCAGGTATTTCAAGAGTACTCAATGTGAATTGATGTTCAGCTGAAGATATTGAATTTCTTCAAAGTTTATGTAGGTTATAATCCTACTCCAAATGTCTTATGATTGTTCTTTCAGACCAGGACCATTTATTGTCTCATTCCAACATCATAACCACATGTCCACCATTTATCAGGAAAACAAATGGACAAGAGTAACTGTGAATTTTATCTTTGTTCAGATATGCTTTTCTTTTCTTTTCTTTTCTTTTTTTTTTTGAGACAGAGCCTCAAGCTATCCCCCTGGGTAGAGTGCCTTGGCCTCACAGCTCACAGCAACCTCCAACTCCTGGGCTCAAGCAAGTCTCCTGCCTCCACCTCCCAAGTAGCTGGGACCACAGGCGCCCACCACAATGCCTGGCTATTTTTTGGTTGTAGCCGTCATTGTTGTTTGGCGGGCCTGGGCTGAATCAGGCTGGATTTAAACCTGCCACCTTAGGTGTATGTGGCTGGCGCCTTAGCTGCTTGAGCCATAGGCGCTGAGCCAAGATATGCTTTTCTTTTTACTGCCTCAGATATAAAAGACCAATTCTGTCTTCATAATGGGATACATTAAATCATTCCCTTTTCAAGCTTGTAATTATTATTAAAAGACACAGCCATCTCTTAGTTTTCAATAAATTATTGTGGTACAATTGTATTTACATATAATGAAAAAGAATACAACTTTAATCCTATATTAAACCATACACAAAAGTTAAGCCTAGATGAATTGTAAATGGCATAATAATTTATGAATTGATACATGATAGTTATCTTCATAAACTTGAAGTACATAAAGCTATTTTAATTCAGCTTAAAAAGTGTATTTCATAAGGGAAAATAATGATAAATTTTATATTACTTAAATTATGAATATATGTTCAGAAACTACAATATTAAGTAAAAGGGCAAGCCATACCATGGTAAAAGGAAAATACTCGCTGCATAGGTAACAAAACGTTGCTCATTTACGGAATATATAAGAACTTTTAAAAATCCTGAGATGACAAACACCTCATAGACAAAATTATTAAACAGCTATTTCATGTAAGAAGAAAAACAAATACTCCATGCAAAGCTATTCTGGGCCAGGCATGGTGGTACATGATCGTAGTGCCAGCTATGCAGGAGACTGACACAGAACGCTTGAGCCCAAGAATTTGAATTTAGCCTGGGCAACATATTGAGGTCCTTTTTTTGAAAAACAAACAAACAAAAACTTATCCTGGAACCCTATCGAATTTGTTAATTTATAAGAAACATCACGGCTCAGCACTTGTAGCACAGTGGTTATGACGCCAGCTGCAATCACCAAAGTTGGGGGGTTCAAACCTTGCCCAGGCCAGCTAAGCAACAATGACAACTGCAACAAAAAATATCCAGGTATTGTGGCAGGCACCTGTAGTCCCAGCTACTTGGGAGGCTGAGTTTAAGAGTTTAAAGCCCAAGAGTTAGAGGTTGCTGAGAGTTGTGACACCACGGCACTTTACCAAGGGCCACATAATGAAACTCTGTCACAAAAAAAAAAAAAAAAAGAAAGAAAGAGAGAGAAAGAAAGAAAGAAACTTCAAAATGAACTAAATATGACTATCATGTATTTTCTTCAGATTGACAAGTATGTTTAAAATATCTTAAAACCAAATATTAAAGACCTTTCGGAGTTACAATGGGTCTCACATGCTGTTTGTGAGGTTTTAGATTGGTTTAATCACATTGGAAATCCACCTGATAATTATATAGTAAAATGAAATATAATTGTTCTATGACCCATCAATTTAATTCTTAAGTAAAATGCATATTCATGTGTACCAGAGTATATGCATCTGAATAGCAACATTTATTTTTATAGTAAAGAACGAGAAATGTAACAGTTTTTATAGAAATGAACTAGATCGATTTTGTTGTACAGTGGAGTACTATTCATCAATGCAAATGAATGAATCCCAACTGCCCACAATAACAACCTGGTTGGCTCTTAAGAATATAATGCCATATAAAAGAAATTGGCCAAAAAATATGGCCACAAATACATTTTCTATAATTCTATTTATCTAGGTTAGAAAAGCAACCCACTGTTTAAGTATAATTAGGTAGAGAAAATGCTAAAGAGAAACAAAGAAGTGGATATCATAATGTCAGGATATTTGTTTCAGGAAATGATTAGGGAAAGGATCCAAGGAAACCTAGAATATTGACTTACTTTTTTCTTGCAATGGGTGGGTATTATACATGTATTTGTTTTTCAATATTTTAGCTATACATTCATGTTTTTGTGCTTCTCTATACATTTCTTATATTAAACAATAAAAAGCTAACAAATTTCTATCGTATATTTGAATCTAGACTTGCGGTAGTTATGTATGATAGGAAAGAGACATAAATACAAATATAACACGTATCAAGTTTGTGTCACCATTGTTTCTTTCATTGCATTGCTTCATAAGAATTTACGTAAATTTGTATCATTGTAACTAGTTTGTAAAATCCCTAAAGTTAACCATTTACTTATTCATCACTTCAGTTTCACAGTTTCATGACTCTTGCCATAAATGAATTAATCCACATATGAAAAAATCAAGGATTGAATCAATAGGAAAATGCATATAAAGAACTCTAGGAGAACAGGAGAAGGAAAGATGATGTTTAGCAAGGAGATCAGGTGAGGTTTTAAGAAGGATACTGGTAACTTCTATCTGGGTCATTATGAAAGTTGTGAGACACCCAAAAATCAAGAAGTGTAATATCCACAGAGACAGAAACAAATGAAGGCCTCCCAGTAACACTGATAAGTTGCACAGGTGAATTCAGAGAGGACACTGTTGACTGTTTTTCTTAGAAGTGAAATAATGAACCATCAAACAGTCTGTCTCAAAACTTTTGCAGTGATTTGATTTGAAAGGAAGGTGTGGAATTTAAGCAGATAATGAAAGTAGAGGCTTTTTAGAGAGAGCTTCCCATACAATAAATGGACCAAGAAAGAGAAAAGTCACGTATGACTAAACACAAACTATAAATAATAGTTCAGTTGCCCTAAGAGATTTTCTAATTTTTATGTATCACAGATATGAAGAAATTATCACTAAAAGCTATCTTTTCATAAAAGAGATATTCCTGAATATTAAAATACCAATTTTTATAAGTTACAAGTTCGTTAGAAGAGGTAACATTTCTCCTGACAAGCCCTTTTGTATAATACAGGGGTCAACTGAACTCAATGAAGATTTATTGAGCAACTGGGCATAGGGGTAGAGGTTGGAAATAGAAAGATGAAAAAAATGCCATCCCCATCTTCAAGAAGTTGAAATACACTTATGATACACATGGATTTTTTGTCTGTATCTTAACTAGGCTTCCCTTGATTTTGTTCCTGTACGGTCCATTCAGTGACCATATTAGGCATGTGTCATGTGGTGGGTAGTAATGGTATCAGGAGAGTGGTGCGATAGTAGAAAGAATAAGGAAAAAGAGAGCAAAGAAAGGTGTTTGTTTTTTGTTTGTTTGTTTTGTATTCTTGGACAAAGCTGAAGGTATGAGTTTTGTTAAATCATGAGAGATATTAAAGTGGTAAAAACCAAGTTTCTCCATTTTAAAAAGGGTGTTACCCAGAGATAGACAGTTTAAGATAAATGTGTGTTTAACTTTTTGCACTCAACAGTAAACTTTTAGTACTTATTTCCTTGAGATGATAAACAGAATAAAATATAAAAATGACATCTCAAAAATAATTGAGATATTTTATGGTGTAAATATGTTTATTTATTTCCTACCAACATGCTAATATACAATTTAATTTGTATTTTCTTTAAGCACCACCCCCGCCACTTTCAAGTAAAACTATTATACATCATTAAAATAATAATTTCATTGTAAAGGTTATCTCAATATTTAATATTTCTCATGTTCCATTTTTTGTTATTTATTCTTCAGATACCTACTGGATTCGGTCTAAATTAGATTTACTCATATGTAAGTTTGGGGTCCCCCTGGATGGAGAGTTTTCAGTTGGTTTCATTGGTCCTTTCTGTACCACCAAGCATACACAGCCCAGAGTGAGCATTCAGTAAATGCTGATGAAAGTGGATCAGGGTTCATAGAGGGTAACTAACGTGAGGAAGGTTGTGAAGCAGTCTGAGTTTTGTAATTAAGAAGATGAACATGCCCTGTCACTATCATTTTTCCTACACTGAGATGCTGATTTTGGAATTTTTGTAATTTTTAAAAAATACATTTGTATGCTCTATGTTTCTGTATTTCATATCACTGAAAATATAGAAGAACCACTTATGGCTCATAGGTTCTATTATATTCATGAAGCATAGCTTCCCTTAAGTGCATTCCATCTTGAGATGTAGGTAATTGTTTTCTGATATAGCATCCTTATAATCTATGATGATGCAATCAAGTATACCTTTGACTGGCAGAAAATCAAAGGCCTGTGCTATGGCTCAAGTATTATAATACCAGCAGTCAGAGTAGAGAAAAGAAGAAAGTTGCCCTTTTTCTATGGTAACTATATCTATAGACATCTCTCATTTCTAGAACAGGCTCAAGAGAACAATGGACTTAATAATGTAATGAGTTCCATACTTTTTAATTATAATTGATTTGTACTTTAAAATATACTTATTGCCTATATATATAAATATTTATATTTTTTATGTGATCAGATGAGACACAAATCATTCTATGCTTCTTCAAGTTTCTATAAACATTCTAGAATACTGTACTCTTTTCTTACACGTCCTCTGATGGTAGGACATTATGTTTCCCAGTAAAATGTCAAAGGCTTTAAGGCAGAGCAGCCTCCACAAATTATGCTCATATAAGTTTCAACTGCATGTGGGTTGGTAGCAGATTCATCCTGAACACAATGATTTGACTTTTATACCAATGCTATAGGTGTATCTGTGTGCACGTGTGTTTATATCATGCAAAGATGGAATTGATTTTTAATCCAAACCCACGCTCCTTTATTATGAATCCATGTTTTTCATTCCTACCAAATATTTTCTTCTTACATCTGTCATAATGAATTTTTCCACTGCCATGCAGTGGCAAGTAATGTAATGCTAAGATCTGCTCACCACATTCTGCAGTATGTCACATTCCCAGGGTAGGAATGTTTCTAGAATATTTGGCAGCTGTCAAGATTTTTTTGTTTAATCAAGCTTCATAATTTCTTTGTATTCCTTTGCATTAGGAAAGCAGTGCAAATTTGGCTTAGGCAAGGAACTATTATGATGCAACTATATATTAAGACAGACACCGGAGGAACTGCCTAGAAACCCAAAGGATAAATCAGAAACATTAAGGAGAGAACCGTGCAGCTTCACAGATGTTAGGAACAATTGTTCTTCATATAATAAAGACGAAGGAAAGAATTTATATTAATGCCTCCTTTTCCCCAAATCATTAAGTTGAACCAAGTAAGCTGTTCAAACGTATTTATTCTACCAAAGTGGCAATTCGATATGGTCCCTTTTATGTCCCAGTTTTACGTGTGTACCCTTCAGGTGTGCTGTGGATGCCCAGAACATGATACTACAATGCTTCATATCAGTCTGCTGTCTCTGCTCATCCTGCGCTCCAGAGATATTGTTCCTTCCTTCTTTACAAATTGGTTGTCCCTTCCCCGTCCTCCTCTGACAGGAGTGCTATCTTTGCTATCTTACCTGATTCTTCCTGGTGAACAGAATACTATCTTCCTTTCATCTCTGGGAGGCTCAGCTCTCACTCGGGTCATTCAGACTCACATCTGAGTGGTAAATATCTATTTCAAAATTTTTGAAATGCTCTAGTGAAAATAGCCTGGGCTTTTGTAAGGCAGGTTTGGTCACTGTGCCTTTATAAATCGAAAGGCTCTTTATTTCACAGAGGTCCTCTATATGAAGTTCCTTACTCTGTGAGGGGGAAACTGTAGAATAACAACTTAATTGTCACCTGAGTTTTTGACCTCAAGAAGAAATTTTTTATGTTCTTCACTTTATAGGTTGGTGGTAGATTTACCACCTTCTAAGAGAGGCAATACACATGGATGGGTCATAGGAAACTTTTGACATACGCGAAAATCAAGAAACATAAAATCCATGTGGACAGATATGAATGAAGCCCTGCCAGTAACACTGATAAGCTGGGCAAGTTGAAACTTGCATGGTAAATCAGAAAGGACGCTGTTGGGGGTGTTTCTTGGAAGTGACATAATGGACCACACCACAGTCTATCTCAAAACTTTTGTAGTGATGCCACATAGTAGAGAAAGAAGTGTCAGACTATGTCATAGCTCAAGTCTTAGACTGGCGTTCACAATGTCCCTCTCTATGTATAACCCCGGTAAGGCTTGTGAGTGTGAAAAATGCCAACAAGCTGTTTCCTTCCATAAGACTCCCCTTGACCTATTTGAGATAGCAAGTCATGATTTAATCATCTCCTAAAAAAAGTCTCTGATCTTTACTCCATCTCACACAAAAACTGCCAACACTGATTACATCCTCCTAAATATTTCCATATTTATGTGTTTTTTTTTGAGGTCTGCAATCCCAGGAAATATTGGGTAGTTATGCAGAAAAAAGAAAACTGTGTATACAGTAACTGTCATAATTGAGTTGGTGCCAAAGTCCTGTGCCTTCAGAATGCATCCTCCACCTTGCAAGCCACGACCAAGGCACTCCGCAGTGACATAGACTCCAAGCAGGTTGTTTTGTACGTGGGACATTAGTAAGGGTGATACAAGCTGAAAAGGGGCCCTACATTTGCTGTACATTGGCCATACATTTCTCTGTGCTTGGAAATCTCAAACCAAATGTGAATAAACCTGAGTTAACCTCTACTCAAGAAACCGTTTTGAATACAGTTGAAGCCCTCCAGCCAACAGCCTGCAAACTGCCAGACATATGAATGAGGCCATCTGTTCTAGTCATTTTATGCTGCATAAAAAAAATCCCCCAAACTAACTGGCTTAAAACAGAATTTATTTTTCCTTTTTCCTCCAAAACATGATATTTGAGGAGCACTTGGCAGCAATAGCTTAACACTACTTCACTTTCTAGCTGGGGCAGTTTAAAGTCCACAGGCTAAAATAATCTGAAGATTTACCTGTTTCTGGTGCTTGATACTGATTGTAGATTGGGTATGTCAGTTCCTCTTCTTGGGGAACTCTTTGTGTTTTTCTGTGTGAGCCTGTTAGGGTTTTCTCTCAGCATAGTTGGTTGGTTGAAAAATGAACATTTTAAGAAATGAACCCAGGAAGAAACTGTGTACTCTTATTTAACCTAACCTTGGAATTATGCATGTAGGATAGACCCATCCAGGTCTAAGGGAGGAAATATAGATAACCCTCATATGTGTAGGAGTTTCAATATCATATGGTAAGGAGAGTCTATCCAATGAAATATATATTGGTACGACTGTATTTAGACAATGCAACTCACAATAGTATCCTGGACTATCCATCGCAGGGTGACCTTCCAGCTGATTTCAGAAACCTGCATGAGTTTATAAGACATGAGCCAGCTAAGCCCAGCCTAAGTTGCCAACTCAGCATATTGTGAGCTGACAAATGATGGTTATTTTGAGGCTGGGTACCAACGGATAATATGGTAATTGATATTCAGAGGAATGGTGGTTCCATGAAAAAACTCTCAAACATGTGGTATTGGCTTGGGGAGAGTCAGGGGGAAAGTATGAAAAAGCAAGAGAGAAGCTCTAGGGGATGGCTAGAAAAGGCAAAGAAACTATTAGTGTGGCGGAAATGTGATAAACAAGCCTGGGGAGGCTGGAAAGGGGATGAAGATTCCTTTAGACCTTCCTTATAAAGAACAACAGCTCTCACCTTATTACCTTGGTAGGAGTAGCACTGCTTTAAGGTATTTACCATGACAAATATTACTTTTACTCTGTGACCTTAAAACTACCTTTATGGGGCATGCCTTCTAGGGCCTGAAATCTCTGTATTTCCCAGAAAATAATCTCCCAATTTTACCTGCCTCAGTAAAGAAGCTTTGCAATAGTCTAGCACCTGTGTAGTAGTACAGCTGTTTTTTAACGTATTTCTAAGGTACTGCTTACATTGTAGTAGCTTCGAATCTAGGCAATCATAGCGTTTTTCTTGCACCTACATTTCTAAAATTATTTTTACGAAGTGTATATATTTGAATTCTATAATCCACATGCTAGGTTTCATTTATCCAGAGTGCTCAGAAGATGAAAAATTAAGACTTCTTGAGTAGAAGTCTTCATAATTTTTCTAAAATATATAGCGCTCTTAGAATTCCCGTTTTTAAGCATGAATACATCTCAATGCGTGTAATGGAATGAACTCAAAATTGCTTGCAAAGTGGCACACATACTTGAAAGAATTTAGGTAGATCTTTTCCAGCAAGCACTCACTCCCTGGATTAAATAAATTTGTTCCTCTATCTTAGCTCTGTTTCTCCGTGTGTGTTGGCATGAGTTCTATCCTACTGCATACCTGTTTTTTTCTTTGTTTAATATTCTTCTAGCATATAAACACCAGAAAAGACAGGTCATGTTCCCTGCCAGCGCCAACAGAAAATGTAGGCTAGGACTCTGATTGCATCTCCTTGGATCCCATGACCATCTTATACTGGTAACTGTAGCCGGGAGGGCTGCATACTCAGGTTTTGCTGGATCACATATCTACTTACACCTGCAGTGAATATGATGAATCAGACCCATAGAACTTTATAACCTAGAAATAAGGGAAGCTGATCCTCCTAGGAAATGCCGGAGATTTCACGTCTACTCCAGCTCCAAACTTTGTCATATCTAGTATCCCAATTTATATCTCTTAGCTATACAGTTAGGTTTGTCTTCTCTTTTCACTATCTTTTTGGATGAAAAATGCTGAGAGAGCTTGGCTGCCTTTAAGATACTTCATATCCCTGAGATATTGCAGCTCAGATTGGCCTCCAGTGCCTCAAACATGGCTAAACTGCTGTGCCTAATTGATTTTAAGGATAGTAAATCTTGGCCCAGCCCTCATCCCTCTCTTTCTGTGGAAGAGTTTAGGAGATTTTGATCTGCAATCACAAAAATAAGGGGAAAAGAGTAGAGGTTGTTGAAGTGGCCATGTTGAAATAAATAGAAAATACATCTGAGTTATAACAGCTCAAATTCTCATCTTCTTATTCACTAGCCTCACTTTTGAAGACCTTTCAAGACCCATAAAACTGCCTTTATTATTCATCAAAATTTGTCCTCTGTGATGTCATGCAATAACTTATTTTCCTGTTTAATCCACATAGATCACTAGGTGTGTGACCATGGGCTAAAATTTCCATAAAATGATTAACCAAGGGTCTGATAGAAAATACATTGCATTTGGAAATGATTAACTTGATTTCAGAGTTCTTTTTTCACCATGTTTTGTTGAATAAGCCAAATAAATTTTATCATAAACTTTCAAGTTATTTTGAGCCTCTGAAAACTAACTGTGAGTTGGATAGGATTAAGTTGAGCGGGGGATATATATGCAGGTGTGTTTGTGTATTTGTATGTGTGTGTGTGTATACATGTGTACATACAATGGGGACAGATGGAGAGAGAGAGAAAAGATTCATTTCATAAACTGTATATGTGGGAGTAATTTCTTTAAGTGGACAAGATAAAGTTGGACAAAATATAATATTGCTCAAATATATTGGTTAATTAATGTGCACTGTTATTGATTATTCAGACACTAAAAGGGTCAGAACAAGCCAACTACAAATATTAACATGGCTTAATTAAAATTGATCATTAATTTTTGAAGAACTATCAAGAGACATGCACAAAGCCTCCTTTTATGTGCTTTCTGCTGAAGCTAAAGAAAAGGAGATTCAAGGGGAAAAGGGAAAAGGATAATGTCTGCTCTTGCCCACCCTTTATGCTTGATTTCTTCCTGTCATGACTGGAATATTATCAAGCCTTTTCTCCAAATCTCTCCATCAGCGTACAAATACTTTTTGATGAATATGTCCTTGATGTTTCATTTGTATTACCCTTTCTCATGTCACTAATAGACAATAAATGATATATTTTCCCCATACAAGTATGCTATAAAACTCTGTTTTTTTGTTTTTCTTATTCCACATGTCATTACTTGGCAAAGCAATACACAAAGAAAGACAGTGTTCAAGCCATTCAAGTTTGGGGACTCATTTTAATTATCGTGTAATGATTTCCACAGTGTTTCCACAGCCGGTCAAAATAAAATCCAATGGGGCCAGCCTGGTGGCACATGCCTGTAATCCTGAAACTCTGAGAGGCTGAGCTGGGTGGACTGCTTGAGCTCATGAGTTCAAGACCAGCCTGAACAAGAGTGAGACCCCTCCTCTAAAAAATAGCTAGGTATTGTGGCGAGCACTAGTAGTTCCAGCTACTCAAGAGGCTGAGGCAAGAGAATTACTTGAGCCTGGGAGTTTGAAGTTGCTATGAGCTGTGATGCCACAGTACTCTGCCAAGAGCAGATTCTGTCTCCAAAAGTGAGATTCTGCTTCCAAAGTGAGATTCTGTTTCAAAAAAAAAAATTAAAATAAATAAATAAACCCAATCTCCCAGTAAGACATAGCTCAAGAATTTTTTCAAAGACCTCCCTGTTTCATCTTCCACTTCTAGAAACTGTAAGTTTGTGAAAAATAAAAAGGAACTTTGTTTTATTCATCTTTCAAATGATTGTACTGTCATAGTAAAGTCTGAAGTGTAAATTGCCCAATATATATTTTTGTGGGGTTGCAAAAAAAAAGTAGTGAAAAAGCAGGTGTTTTTACAAGTCCATAACTAGTTGATAAGGAGAATGTACTAAAAATAAGCTGTTCTGTCATCTGGGTATGTTGTCTTTAATGCAGATGAAAGGACTTTATTTTCACTACTATTTAAAAAAAATACTTTGAGGCCTTTCCTTTAGAAAAATTAGAAATCCAAGAAAGCCAGTTTTTAGTGTTCCTGGTCTTCCTATTCATATTCATTATCTTTTGGTTGACAGAATGCTTTTTTTTTTTTTTTTGTCTCTCTGAGAATCCCATGTCTAACATAAGTTCTTCCCTACCCACTTTTAGGCATCAAAACTTGTTTGTTTCAATAAAGATATATTGAACACTTTATGTTCCAAAGACAGTAGTAGGCACATGGGATAAAGACCTGAGCTAATAAAGTCTACAGTGTCCTAGGACAGAGATATGCCATTATTTAGGTATGATACCAGTTGGTTAATTTGGTTTCTGTTTTTAATTTCTTATTTTATTTCTATGTTTTCAAAACAAAGTATTTCCTCTCATTCATTATAGTTGCTATATTTTTATTGAAACAGATGACGTCAGATATGGTTCATGTAATATTTCTTTCTCTCTAAGGAAGTGCCAGATGAAATAAGTTTGAAAAGTCCCATATAGAAAACGATCTTTGAAAAAATGTGAATGCATAATTTTTCTACCCCTTGCTTAGTGTCACAAGCTCTCATGAAGTATGAAATAAATATGAACAAGACATTCTGAACAAAAAATTCTGAGTCTTGAATACTTTGAATATGTTTTTATTTACCTTTTCCATTGGGACTATTAAAATGTTTCAAATTTCATAAAATATACTTCAGTGAGCAACTTTGCAAGGTTTTAAATCTGGTGTCTACAATCAATATCATCTTTCAGTGGACTGAAATAATTAAAAATGGAACAATTTCTTGTTCATAATACTTTTTACCAGGAAGTTCTTGAGTGTATATGTGTATACATACATATATATATATATATATATATATGAAGTGTGTATATATATGTATGAAGTGTGTGTATATATATGTTTTTATATATATATATGAACTTGAAAAGTTTTACTCATTAATATGTTAGAGGTGTTTATTTGAACTACATATCAATGAGTTGGAATAGTATTTGAAATCAGAGGTGAAAATCTTAGCAGAAATTATCTCTAATTTATAGTCTATGGCTTTTCATCTGAGTCAAAATAGAACAAAGCTCATGGTCAGCTTTATTTGAAATTTAATTATTCTGATCAATGTAGGCAGACAATTTAAGTAATTTTGGATGACCTATGATGTTTGTTTATGGAGTGAATTATTTTGCCCAAATCATTTGGCAAATTGCTTTTAACTCCATTATGTCATAATGTGTCCCATTTAACATCTTTCCCATTGGATATTTATGAACTATTAAACAAACTCATAGGCTTTGCAACTGTAATGGTTCCCAAATTTAATTTGGCACCACACATCAACATTTATGCACCCTAGAATATAGATGACTCACAGTGTATGTATGCATATTCATATTATTTTAATGTATATTTTTGTGTCTCTTTTACTATGGAACATTCACAATTTTGTTCACTGTCATATATCTAATATCTAGAATGTTGTTCTCCATGTGTAAGCATTTATGAATTTTTATAAACACAAGAATAAAGGACAGAAATACAGAAAGGAGGGAAGGAAGCCAATAGCAATTGGAATTGATGAATCACTCATAGGGCTCTAGGATTGAGAGATTTACATGATTACTTTTTCCCCAGAGTGCTCTATCAGTTCTATATTTTTGATTCCAAAAGATATGAAGGTGGTGGTAAGAAGATGTCTCTCAGAGCTTGGAATTCTTTGCAAAAAGTTCATATATATATGTGTGTGTGTGTGTAAATATATATAATTTTTCCTGCCCTTGAGGGGTAATCAAGTATGGTGAATTCTTTGTGACTCTTTAGTGAGCAAAACTCTGTGAACATATTCATATATGTTCCCCATTCCTCAGTTTCACTACCAAGAAAATGTCCAAAACAATAGTACTTGATATGCATCTAGGAAGAGAAATCTTACCAGTAAGATTCCAGAACCGTTATAGTGTGTAGTAAACTTAGAAGACCACTCACCAATCAAGAATTTCAATGACTTCTATAAAATGTTTCCTACATGGTGCAACTTGAGGCAATCTGTTCTAGTTTATAAAAAGAAACATTAGAAATATCTTCCTCATATTGAGAAACAATGAAAATATAAAAGGCAAACTGCGTAACATTCACTGAGTTTAGCTCCCTGAAAAAACACCATAATAATAGAATCTACAGCTAAACCTGGCTTTGCTATTTGCTATTATCCACATGAAACTGAGTATGTGGCAATGCTGTAGAAGTCATCAAGATTTTTTTTCTTACTCAAAAAAATATCCTGAGCGTCCTCAACTGGTGAGGAAATCGAAATAAGAAAGCAACAAAGACGGTTAAAGTAATTTTTGACTATACTTTCCAGGAAGTCCTAGATAATACCATTTGCTGAAAAATTTCACCTTACAGTGAATTTCCAATAGAAAACTCTTTCTCTTGGTTGCTAGATCCCTCAAAATTACAATAATTATAGGCTGTCGCTGATTTATTCCAGAGAGAGCTGAGTCTCCACCAACCTAAAGAAATTTCAGGAATTTTTTCTATCCACTGTTTGTACCATGTCATATATTACTAGAATTCTAAGTCACAGTAAAAGTAAAAAATACATTTTTTTGTTGTCTTCCATCTGTCTTTCCTACATTCTCATGTATGTTGGATAACCACAGTGTATATAATTTCTTTCAAATCAGTCTCCCACAATCTTTTAATATGTCCCCCCAGATTCTTAATTTTCATAGTGCCTCATTATAGTAAAATGTAATGAAAAAAAGATAAACAATGTTAATAATAATAATTCACAGCACTACTTTTCTAAAGAAATCCATTCTATACATGAAGAAGGTACATCACACAAGTTAGATAACAACTACCTTATCATTTGGACCCTCATGTTTACCAAATATTATATATTACTTGCCTAAACTACAATTTCTTTTCTCTTTAAGGGCTCTGCTTCCTCTGGAATCTTCTCAAGAAGATTCTACTTATTCTTTCATTCTACATGTACCTCTGACTTCTTTCTGGCAGTGGTACTGGTTTTTCTTTACTATATACCTTTAGTATGTTAATCTTTCACACTCAGATGAAAACTATCCTGGTGAAGTTGATGCCATTCAGTAAAGGCTACTATCTCTTCCTAAACTTGATATCACAACTTTCTCATCTAGTTAAGATAATTCTTGAATTATCAGCATTCTTTGAAGACTTTTGCACCTAGCTAAGTCCTTCCCTCCACCTCTTTATTTTATTATCTTATGAGAATTCACCAACCAGATGGCTTACATATGCAATAATGTTGCATTTTGGATGCACAGATTGTCATAATATTAAACTATGGACTCATGATAGTTACCTGCATTTCAAGTTAGCTACTACTGCTTATAGTAATACCATATATCTTGTTAAGCAGAGTGATTTACTGTTGAAATTCTAAATTTATGACTCCAATATATCTTACATTTCTATGCTAACATCTCA
>NW_003852653.1:612984-641271 GCF_000181295.1 Otolemur garnettii | reverse complement strand
GGTAAGTAGCTGGATTCATCTCTTGGTTTTCTATTCTGTTCCATACATCTACCTCTCTGTTTTTGTGACAGTACCATGCTGTTTTGATCACTATGGATTTATACTATAGTCTGATGTCTGGTAGCGTGATTCCTCCTGCTTTGTTTGTATTTTTGAGTAATGTCTTGGCTATTCAAGGTTTTTTCTGATTCCATATAAAATGAGGTATTCTTTTTTTGAGATTTTTAAAGTATGATATTGGAGCTTTAATAGGGATTGCATTGAAATTATATATTGCTTTGGATAGTATGAACATTTTAAAAGTGTTGATTCTTTCCAGCCATGAGCATGGTATGTTTTTCCATTTCTTAACATTTTCAGCTGTTTCTTTTCTTAGAGTTTCATAGTTCTCTTTATAGAGATCTTTCATGTCCTTTGTTAGGTAACCTACCTAATATTTCATCTTCTTTGGCACTACTGTGAACGAAGTAGAGTTCTTGACTATTTTTTCAGCTTGATTATTGTTGATATATAAAGGCTACCGATTTATGAGTGTTGATTTTGTAATCCGAGATGCTGCTGTATTCCTTGATCACTTCTAAGAGTTTTGTAGTAGAATCCCTGTTTTTTTCTAGGTATACAATGATATCATCTGTGAAGAGGGAAAGTTTAATCTCTTCTGACCCTATATGGATACCCTTGATTGCCTTTTCTTCCCTAATTGCGATGGCTAAAACTTCTATTACAATGTTAAAGAGCAATGGAGACAATGGGCAACCTTGCCTGGTTCCTGATCTGAGAGAACCTGAGGTCCAGTGATCTGAGTGTAAATGATTTCCCTTTAACTCCATTCTATACGATATTGGCTGTGGGTTTGCTATAGATGGCCTCTATCTATTTGAGAAATGTCTCAATCTGTTGTTTCTAATACAAGTTATCATTACAACATTGTCATCAAAAATACAGTTTCTTGACTCTACAATTTTGTTACCTATCTTCCTATCCACCTACCCACTATCTATATATCAGCTACTTTCTGTCTAGACTTTCATCTATATCTAAGTGGATTACATAGTATGTTATTTCAACCATAAGTCAGATAATACCTTCATGCCATGCACTTTGCTTTCCTGGCAAAGCCATAGATCTAGACCAACATATGCTTTTAATTTATCACCATTATGGACTATATGTATTGATAATTTGGATGAAGACCATCACAAAATAGATCTTTGAAGAATAGGGCAGAAAAACTTTAACTCTTTTGATGCCTTGATCTTGGACTTCCCAGCCTCTAGCACTATCCCAATACATTTCTATTATTTATGAATTATCCATGATATTTTCATTACAGAAGATGGAATGGACTAAGACAATAATACAAATACAAAAAGATCTACAAGATGACAATGTGGATGATTTAGGGGCTTTTGAGAAGAGGTGTGTTCAGAGCCTGCATTATTCATCAGAGACCTTTCTTCTAGCCTTCCCTAGTGGATTTATGGCTTTTATCAGGGTAATCATGTATTGAGGAAAAGAAAATAATCAAGTTTTGAGGACATGGGGCATTGTTTTTGAACTGACACAAATTTGAGGACACTCAAAATGTCACAGTAGCAGACTTATCAGAGTAGGAGCTTATGGTTCTCGGGTACCAAGGGGTGTTTTATCTCAAGTCTGTTTCCCAGTGGGCCTAGTGGGTCCTTAAACCTATAGCTATTTCTCCGGTTCCAGAAGGCATAATTGAAATAGTCATACTCAGCAGCTGGCAAAATTTTTACATTCGTTCCCTGACTTTTTGGAGTAAAGTCTATTATAGTGGGCAAGGCCAGGTGAATTGCATCTACATAGAAAAACAAACAAAAAGCAAGATCGTTTTCCTGGAAGGATTGCATGAACTAATACAACAATAAATACCTGAGCATGAGGGGTGGTGATTCCCACAATATAGCCATTTAACTTGCCTCTTTGGCCAATGCAGAAGACTTACCCTGAAGAATGACAGTGAGTTGTCATATATTTAACCAAGGGGTAGCTCCAATTACAGGCATTCCATTGGTTATGATTTTATTGCTTGAGCAAATCTACACATACCCTGGTGCCTGGCATGAAGCTATTGCTTCGGAAAATACCTTTGCTTCATCTCTGTCAATAAAGTTCACCTGAAGCAGTTTACACTCAGCCAATAAGGCCAGCTATGTACCCTTACTGTGTTACATCAAGGATATATCAGCTCTCTCACTCTGCTTTATAATTTAATTTTCAGGCATCTTGTTTGCTTTTTACCTCCAATAGATATATTTTTTAACATAGATGGCATGGCAATTGGATCTAGTAAGGAATAAGTAGGAACTATTCTAGATTTATTGGTAAGAAGAATATATGTTGGGGGATGGGAAATAAATCCACAAAAATTCAGGAGCCATCTACCTCAATGAAATTCTAGAGGTCCAGTGATGTGAGGCATATCCCTTCCAAGGTATGGATAAGTTGCTGAATATGGCCTGTCAAACAACCAAAAGGAAAAAATAAAAAAAGTCCCAATACTTAATGGATTTTGAAGGCAACATATTTATTATTTTGGTGTCTTATTCCAACTCATTTACCAAGTGCCCAAAAAACTACAAGTTTTAAGTAGGTCCAGAATAGGAGAGCACTCTGCAACAGGTAAAAACTGCTGTACAAGCTGCTCTGACACTTGGGCCATATTTCTGGCTGATCCAATGATGCTTGAAGTGTCCATGACAGATAGAGATACACTATCTGAGGCCTTTGTGGCCTGTTATATCACAGGTGGATTACAGCACAGGCCCTTAGAATTTGGATTGAAACCCTACCATCCTATGTGGATAACTACTCTCCCTTTGAGAAATAGCTTTCAGGCTGCTACTAGGACATACATGAGACTGAACTATTGACCATGAGTCATAAAGCTGCCTTGTGACCTCAGTTACCCATTATGAATGGGCTATTATCTGATCTACTAAGCCATAAAGTTGGTAATGCACAGCAACATCTCATCATCAAAAGGAAATTATATATACAGGATTGGGCCCAAGCAGACACTGACAGTGTGAATGAATTACCTGCAGAAGTAGTCCAAATGCCAATGGTCCCCCATCACCTTTTCTCCCCTTGCCTGTACCTCTGGCCTCATGGGAAATTGTCCATGATTAGTTTAGAAAAGGAAAGAAAACTCAGGGCTGCTTTAAAGAGGATCTTATATCATATTCAGGTTTTGCCAAAAGTGTACAGTTGCAGCATCACAGTCTCTCTGAGACATCCTCTCTGAGACATCTCTGAGGGACAGCTACGAAGGGGAATTCTCCAATGGGCAGAACTTTAAGCAATGCATCTGGATATTCACTTTGTTCAGAAGAAGAAATGGCCAGATGTGTAATGATCTATCAATTCATGGGCTATGGCCAATTGTTTGGCTGGATTGCCAGGGACTTAGAAAAAACATAATTAAAAAATTGGTGACAAGGAAGTTTATGGAAGAGATATGAGGTTATATCTCTTTCAATGAGAAAAAAATGAGCATATTTGTATCCCATGTGAACGCTCACCAAACAGATACATACATTTGCAAAGGAGCGTTTTAATAATCAAGTTGATAGTATCACAAGTTTCTTAGATACAAGTCAGCCTCTGTGTTTAGTCACCAGTATCATTACCTATTGAGTTATGAACAAAGTGGCTATGTGAGCAAAGATAGAGATTGTTCACAGGCTCAGCAACAAAAGTTTCCACTCACCAAGGTGAACCTGACTGAAGACACTGGTAAATGCCTAAAGAGTGTTAGAGTGTCTGTGGTTGCACTTAGGGTAGTTGTATCATGTTAGGAAGAAGTATTGACTTGGTGTTGACTTTATTTGGAGACTTAAGTATGGTTTAAGGAGATGCATAGCAGTGCCTAGTTGACAAAGTATAGACTTGTAATGGATAACTTTAAGTGTCATCTTGGCTAAGTCACAGAGTGCCCAGATATTTGGTCAAAAATAATTATAGGATTTTTTAAGATTTATTTTGAAATCAGTGGAAGTTGGAGTAAAACAGATTGTTCCCCATATTGTGGATTGCCCTCATTCCATTAAGTGATGGCCAGAATAGAGCAAAAGGACACCCTGGCATGTATATCCACCACTTCAGCAAGAAGACATTCTCTAGAAGACTGCTGCCAACCTCACCTGTAAGATAGGCTTTTCTGTTTCTAAAGCGGTGTTTAGAAAAAAGACTAAATTGACAAGAGAACAAAATTTTCTCCTATTTTCATGTTTTAAATTTTGAAGTTCTTTCAGCTGAGGATTTGCTTCCAAGTGAGAATGTAGCAATAGATTTCCCCATCCTTTCAGATAGCCAGAGACTAAAGATAATAGGAGAGGCTAACAGGAGAGTAGTCCATGTGGGAAATAAGTCATGAAATTGACTGAGTCTATTATTACTCAGAGTTCACGTCTAGATGGATAGATAAATGTAAATAATTTTTTAAGACAAAGGGGTAACTCATACTTACTTCCTCGGGAAAGCTGACGTTTCCCAAACCATGTTTTTTTCTGGTGGTACTGCCTGTATGGGACCTTATCTGCTTCCTGACATTGGTGTTGATATGGGAAACAAAAGTTTCCACCAGAATTCTCTTGACATATTTCATAAATCTTCAGGAGGTCACAAATGAGAAGGAAAGGTCGTTGGCTGCCGGTGGTCATCTTCCCTTCCCTGTGGGGGACTGAGCCATCATCAAAAGAGATGCAAATAAACAAGAATAAATGGAAAGATCAAGCAGAATCAAGATATCAAAGGGTTAGGAAGAGCATCTATGACATTGTTTGGGACACTGGCTCCAAAATGCACACTAACATCATATGTCTGGTTTTAATGTTGCTCATTTACTCTACTTCTTATAAATAAACCACTTCAGATAAGTATAGCAACGTCTAATATATAACCAGGAATTATTGTCCATGATCCTGAAGGGAACACCATAGGGGGAAAAAATCCCTATCCATATTAGGCTTTCATTCTAATAGGAAAGAGGAAACTGAAAGATAAGCTTGAAATTCTGAAACTCATAATGAAAAATATTTGTGAATACCACGAACTTCTTGTTTTATTTCAACTAAAGGACAAAATGGACAAGAAGGCAGGAAGGCAGAGGATCAGTTAGGGATTCCATAACTAGAATTCCAAACACTTCTAGAAGTGTTTATAGTCACACTATGAGAAAGTGTTCAGATCTTTGGCAAGTGGGTTTTATTGCAGAAATCAGATATACTCATATTCCAGGGGAAGAAAGGTTATAAAATTGGTTTTGTTTTATATTAATCAATTGGGGTTCAACTGTACAAATATTCTGGAGACAAAAATCCTCATATCAAATGGCCTCATCTTCATTTTGGATGGATAATATATCCTGTAGTTTAGATGTAATTATCTCAGCCTCTCAACCCTTGACTTCACTTCTTTTATTTAGCTGAGTGTGAACAAACAATAATGATACAGGAAATCATTGCATGATCAATCCCAGGTGAGGCTTTCTGTAAAGTGGAGACACATTGTATGTGCCACCTATTTGTTTACCCATTTTATAAAATAGAACTTGTATATATGACATTTTCATAAAAAAATAAAATAAATAGGACCCACTAATAAGTTGTCAAATTATGCTAACCTGAGAAATAATATAATAATAGTAAATATATTGTCCAGTATATTATTCCCCTGCATTTTAGAACATAGGGGAGATTTTTTAAACCCACAAAATCTATTATGGACAGAGTGTTTTATATGGAGCCGAACCTCTGAAGTCCTAGTAACAAAAAATCAAGATAACTAGTATTTAGTCATGATTTACGGTAGCATTAAAAGGAGAAATCGATTTTTTCCCCTGAGTGAATGAAAACTTCTTTATTTTTTCTAAGTAAGAATAAAAGCCTTAGAAACATTTCATCTCAGATGAAGTTTCTAAGAAATATTAGAAAAATACAGATAACGAAATCTCTTTATTGTCATAGTCATGTGTGACATTTTGCATACTTTATTTCTTCATTTTTGAATAGAAGGAAATGCCTTTATTCTTATTTCCAGAAACTGTGGCTGGAAATAAAGACTGCAAAATGAATACCCCGACTTTGCCCGCATTTTAATTGGGCTAGAAAATATCTTTGATGTTGAGAAGATTTGTATTTAATCATCAGGCTTGTACAGTGATGGAATCTTCCTCTAGGCAACACTGTCAGGGACTTCTGCAGCATCTATTGGCAGGCTGTGCCCAGCTGCCAGGGCTCACAGGCTAGATCTGAGGTCACAGGGGTCTAAGGCCTCAGCTGAATGCATAGACCTTCAGTATCAGTGTAAGTGATTCTCTAGAGTTCTCTGATTGGCCTGTCAGTCTTATTGGGTGACCCATATTTGAGTATTTGACTCTGGATTTATTTTTTAATGACCGCCATACCTGCTATAAGTCTATTTTTAGGCTTTGCAACTCATAACTTGCCCTTTTTTCCTGACACCAACTCCATGCCTTACCTCTCAAGACTTAACATCTCTTTCTTATTAGTTCCCCAGGTTTCTTCAAGTTCTATACCCATTAGTCTATATCCAGAGGTCTTGTTCTTTGGTCTGGACTCCACCAATCTGTCCCCAAATGCAAATTCAATTCAACCTCAGTAAAAAGAATGGATAAATTTGCATGTTTACTGACAACTGCTGACACTGCCCCACCGGCAGGCGGTGTCGGGGAGTTCGTGATCGTGATCGGCGTTTGAGAGGGAGAGGGAAAGGGTGGACACAATCACACAACCACTCATACAGTATAGGAAGAAGGCTGAGCCGAAGCTGTTTATTAGGAATCGGTACAATCTTATATAGGGTTAGTTGAGGGGGAGTGGTTACTTCATGAAGCTGAGTCTATATAAGGCTAGGAATGTAGTCTTTGGCCTATGATAGGTTTAAAATGTGAGGGGAGGGCGGAGGGGTTATGCTGTCCTGAGGGGAGGGGCCCTGCGCTGTGCTCTGCCTTTTAGTCTAAATAAGGAAAGGCTAGTGCAATGTAGCTAGATCTATCCGGTTTTCTTACCAGTACTGGTCTCTTCATCCGGCCTTTTCACGTGGGGGTTGAATTAGGCTAGCACTTCCTCTTACAAGGTAGTTTAATACTTCTGTAAACCCTTACAAACTGCTTCATTTGTTTCTTATCCCAGGACTATTATTCATATGTTAAAGAGATTGAATTGAATTTGAAAAGCTTGTATCTATACTTCTATTTAAAACAGATTTTTTTTTGTCTGAGTTTTATGGACCCTTTTCCCATTTGTAACTAAGAGAGAAATTCAAGTTTCTTTACTAGTGTGAGGGAACATATATGTATATTTGGATAAGAATGTTGGGAGGTCTCACATTCACTCACATAAAAACTACCTCTTACACATTTTCTTTAAAAGAAATAGGGTAGTTTAAGTGTTAATTTTAAATAATTTTCAAAAGAATGTCAGAACTTGATTTAACTGAGAAAGTAATTTATCAATAACTTGAAAATTAATACTACCTTTGCAAAAAGGTAGTGAAGTTATCCTTAGTGCATGGACAAATTTAAAAAAGTCACTGTCTTTAAATTGGATTAGCATGGGTTAGCTCTGCGTTAAAGGAGATTCATCATTTCCTTTGTTTTCTCTCTTTTAGAAAATCTCTGTGTTGGAATCTAATAAATGAGGCTGGAATGATGGCTTGGATACGATCATTCTCTGTATAATGACTTTTCATGTAATGTTACCGCATATAGGAGGTGTTCCCATAAATTACAATGGAGCTGAAAAATTCCCATTGCCTAGTTACGCTGTAACCACAGTCCACAACATACTATTCACTTTTTGTGGTAATGCTGGTGTGAACAAAATTACCACATTTCCAGTCCTACGCAGGTTATTAGAAAAGTTTTGAGATACACAAAAATCAAGAAAAGTGAAATCCACATGAACAGAAACAAATGAAGCCCTCCTAGCTGAGCAAATTGAAACTTGTACAGGTGAATCAGAAAGGATGCTGTCAACAGTGTTTCTTAGAAGTGAAAGAATGGACCATAATGCAATCTGTCTCAAAACTTTTGTAGGGACCCATATATATAATTATACCACATACAGTTATGTACAGTACATAATACTTGATAAGAAACAACTTATGTTACTGGTTTATGTATTTACTGTAGCATGCATATCATCTTTATTTTAGAGTGTACTCTAAAATAACCCCCTACTTAGTAAGGGGTTAAAAAAACACTTAACCCTTAAGCATCCTCTGGCAGATCCTCCAGGAGATATTCAAAAAGAAGGCATTGTTATCGTGGGAGATGACAACTCCAAGTGTGTCATTATCCCAAAGACCCTCCAGTGGGACAAGGTGCAAGGCAATGATATTGATGATCCTGACCTTGTGTAAGCCTATGCTAAGGCATGGGTTTGTATCGTCGTTTATAACCAAAAGGTTAAAAAAAAAATTAATGAAAACTGGAAAAGACTATGCAATAAGATTATAAGAAAAACATTTTCGTATAGCTTCAATATGTTTGTATTTCAAGCTAAATGTTATTTAAAAGAGTCAAAAAGTTTTTAAAAATTTATGAAGTAAAAAATTATAGTAAACTACTGTTAAGCTATAATTGAAAATATATATTTGTGTAAATTTAATGTTGCCTACCAGTACATGTTCTACTCTAACACACTTAGACATCCTAGGCCTTCACATTCACTAACCACTCACCCAAAGCAACTTCCCGTCCTGCAAGCTCCATTCCTGGCAAGTGCCTTATACATTCTTCATCTTTCAGAGTATACTTTTACTGTGCCTTTTCTATGTTTCTATACCTTTTCTATGTTTCTATGTCTAGGTTTAGATACACAAATATTTTGTGAGATATTCCAGGTGCCTGCTGTATTGAGTTAAGTAACATGCTCTACAGATTCGAGGCCTAGAAGCAAGGGGCTACACAGTACAGTGGAGTGCAGTAGGCTAGGCAGGGAGGTTGGTATGCGTGCACTCTGCGATGTCCGCACCATGATGAAATCATCTCACGGTGCTTTTCTCAGAATGTACTCCCGTCTCTGTGAAGCAAGGCCAACTGTATTTACTTATTCTCTCGTCTCTCTCTTTTTTTTTTTTTTTGGTCCCTCAACCTCTTCAAGCTTCAGGGCTTTCTGTTTTTCTGTTGCTGTTTGTTCTCTTCTTACTTTTTGTTTGATTAATTATATTTGTCAAACGAGAAAAAAAAATACATGCTATATTTCATGACAGGTTCAAAAATAGTGTCTGCTTTTGTGTTTAATAGGCAGAAAGTGCTAAAAAGATGTTTTCTATCTCCTTACCTTGTGGAGCATTTTTAAAGTTAATTTAACTTAATTAGTTTATTTATGTTTTGAGACACTCACTTTGTTGCCTGGGACAGAGTGCCTGGTGACAGTCTAGCTCACAGCAATGTCAAACTCCTGGGCTCAAGTGATCCTCTTGCTTCAACCTCCTGAGTAGCTGGGACTACAGGCACCCACCACAATGCACAGCGAATTTTTCTATTTTTGATAGAAACTGATCTCACTCTTACTTAGGCTGACCTCCAACTCCTGAGATCAAGTGAGCCTCCTGGCTCATCCTTCTGGAGTGCTATGATTTCCTGTGTGAGCCACCCAGCATGGCCAGGAACATATTTATTTTTTTTAAATCCCATCTCAAGTCCCTTCCTGTACTCCTGTTTCTCTCTCTCCCATTTCCTATCACTTAGTTTTTTAAGTTATTAATTTATACCTCTACCTTCATTTTCTACCGCATTGTCAATATACTTCTTTTCTTTTTTTTTTCCCTTCCATCTGTCTGTAACGAAAAGTTAGCATTTCTGCCTGCAGTGATTTTTCTAATGCTAAGCAAGTCCTAAGGAAAGCGCTGGTAATGCTGCTGAGAGTGATAAGCAACTTATTTGACCTCCCTAGTTAAATGGGAAAAAGGATAGGTGTGATCTTTTAAAACTCACTTCATAAATAAGATGAAGATTTGTTCTCCACTTGAAGAACAGTAAGGTGGCTGCTTTTGTAACAATAAATTGAGGCAGTTATCAAGTCTGAAGGACTGAGGAAAAGGCCAATATTTTGAGAAATGCAATTTAGAAGATTAATAGAAATGTTTACAGAAACCTCTGGGGCACTAGCCAGCTTTCACAGGGCAGCGACAGAACTTTTCAACTACAGAATCGTGGGAGCATAGAAGCCTAGCAGTATCTGGTTGCTTCATTGGTATTATGAGGAAGGCATGAATTGGGTATTGAAAAGAAGGAAAAAGGCTTGAAATTACATGAAAATCAGACTGTCAGGAAGGAAAAAAAAAAAACCTGGATGTAACAGCAGAAAAATGAAGTGCTTTAGAATAGATGAATATTTGCAGAATTTGACTCTTCTGTTTCCTTAAGGACAGTAGTGAATTTAGGCTAGAAAAAAGACAGGGGAAACTTTTCCTCATCTTTCTTCCTCAGGTGCCTGGTCCAGGATTAATCATTTAGGTAGTGCCTCTTCCCTAATGTGCATGACAGTAGAACTTCCACAGTTGATCACCTCCCTGCATTGACCACCTCCTTAAGTTGACATAGGTTTTGAAGACCAAACATACACTACACATTGTATGTATCAATACATCAGGCCTAGTTCCTCATGTTGAATACCTGCTTACATTGACCAGTTAGTTATAGTTTTTTGTGTGGTTAACTTACAGAGGTTCTTCTGTATATGATGTACCCAGTTTGTTACACTTTCTTGGGTGGTCAACTTACAGAGGATCTCCTATATATGATTCAGTGTATGGTTAAGGCTTTCTTGGAGGTGATGTTGGTTTGATGCTGTTGATCCTGCCTCAAAATATCCTCCTGATTGGACCCGATTGTGCATTCTCTTTTGTATTCCACTTCACATTCTCTCTGTACAAATAACAGAAGATTTAACTGGAAAAGAATGGGGCCATTACCTAGAAAAGACTTGTATTACAATTTAAATCATTGTTTTCATGAGAATAATTTTTTTGCATTCTTTCACTTGTCAATTTAGTATAGAAAGCAGCAGTTTTCATAGTTTTTGTTTAATAGAAAAACCTTTCTTTCCTTGAAAACCTATGTGGAGTGTGTGTATGTGTGTGTGTATAGAGATATTTATACACACATATACATTCATATGCCTATACATACACATACATATCTAGATAGATAGATAGATCATAAAGGAATTTGAGAAAATTTGCTGAGTGGTGGAAATGAATAATCTTTGCTCCCTCCTCATCTCCATTTTCCTTCTTTTTCAAAATGGCTCCCATATTACATTCGCTCAATATCTGAATCTGAGCATTGGGATTTGTGCTTGACCCTTGAACAGCATAGGGGTTGGGGCACTGAACCCCTGCATAGTTGAAAACCCAGATATAACTTTTGATCCCCCCCGAACATATCTACTGTTAGCTTACTGTTGACTGAAAGATTTACCAATAACATAAACAGTCAATTGATCCATATTTTATATATCACATGTATTATATGCAGTAGATGGGTAGTCTTACAATAAAGCAATCTAAAAAGAGAAAGTGTTGTTAAGGAAATCATAAGAAAAAACATATTTAAAATTCATTACGCAGAAGTGAACTACAGCAAAGATCTTCAACCTTATCATCTTCAAAGTAATATTCAAAATGAAGATGATAAGGATGAAGACCTTTGCTGTGGTTCACTTCTGCGTAATGAATGGGTGAGGAGGAGGAGAAAGAAGAGGGCTTGGTCTTACTGTCTCAGGGATGACAGAGGCAGAAGAAAATCTACCCCACACAGTCCAAACATGTGTTATTCAAGGGTCACCTGGACGTGTTTTCTAAAACCTCAGGGGCATTTGCTACATCCAACTTAAATTTGGGGTCTTTTTTTTTTTTGTAGATTACTTTTAAAATATTAGAACAGGAACATGGACAAAGAGTAAATGAAACAATGTGAATATTACCTGATTTTAATAGACTTGATTAGAGGCTGAGAAAAATGATAGAAAAAAATAAAAGACAACTGCAAAAGAAGATAAAATCACTAAGGTCTGTACATGCTCTCTGCAAGTCTGACCTTTCATGAATGTGGAAAATGTCTGGTGATAACCAAATATGTGTCATTCAGTGACAGAATGCGTAAGATTTTTTGGTGTCCTTAAACAGGCTATAAAAAGTCAGTTACAGGCCCTTCATTGTCCTACCAGCTTCCTTTCCTCTGCCCTTCCAGCAAAGCAAAAAGCCAAAGAGCAAACCTAAGATGAGAAAATACTATGTTATGGTTGAAGAAATGGAGAAAAGAGTTGAGTAGACAGAAGAATAAAGAACATCCATCAGTTCTCTTCTTCAGTCACTGATAATAAACAAATAATGATTAAAACTGGTATGTTTTCCTGAACAGCTTCAAGAAAAGTCCGCACCAGCCGTCCACATTGCCTCTCTCTTCACATATGTATTTTCTATCTCTTTAGTCAGCAAAAGACAAAAGATCTTAAGTGCTGTGCTAAGCCAGGTATGGCACTGGATCTCAAGTATGGATGTGACAGTAAAAAAGTCCGTTTATCCATTATAAACTGTCCCTGACTCATAATGGCTTGACTTGTGACATTTTGACTTTCATTCAATAGAAACCATACTTCAAATTTTAAATCTTGATCTTTTCTAGAGCTAGCTCTGTCCTGAGGCCAGGCAGTGGCAGGGAGCTCTGCTCCCAGTCAGGCATGCCATCACGAGGGCAACCAGTCAACCTCTACAGTGCACTGTGCTATCAGAGGATTTGGCCAAACTGTGGGCTAACAAAAGTGTGTTGAGCACGTAGGTTAGGTATAGCAAATGTGTTTTTGACTTAACAATATTTTCAGCTTATGATGAGTTTATGGGTATATAGACCCATGGTCCATAAATTGAGGAACATCAATAGGCATTTTTTTCAGAGGCCTACAATTATTGCCCTACCCCAGTGTGAATGGGAAAGTAAGTTTATCATTTCTGATGGAAAATTCAAATTTCTACCTGTCTTGGTAGAATTTCTTTTTAAAGATGAAAGAAGTTATACTACATACTTTGCTCAATTTAGTATGAGCTTATCAGGATAATATATGAAAAAGATGACAGAAGAATAGGACAGAAAGTATTTTCACCTTTTGTCTGAATTTGAGTCAATTCTACTCTTTCTCCATAGTGTCTCGGAAAGAAATAAAACTCTCATCACTCATGTATTTCTGGTCAAGAAACCCTGAGGGCTACTTCCTGTTTTCTGCGTGTGAGTAATAGCCTGATCCTGAGGCAAGTGGCTTGTGTTTTATTTTATTGTACTGCTGTAAAGCAATTTTGATCTCCCATTGAACATTTTATTTTTTCTTTATTAAATTCCCTGATTGTTCTTTACCTCAGGTACTTAGAGTAGTAGCGCTTGTATTTTTGGAGACCACATTTTCTCCAGTATAAATGCTTATCATAAATAACCTGCTGGTGTATTCCAGTACAAGAAATCCAGACAAGATAAGCTGGAAATGGGTTCTTAGACCCTGAAGGGCAGAATGCGGGCACTTGTGAAAGAGACAGGGAGGAAGGATGGGAGGGTGAACTGACTTAATGCATAGCAGATCAGTGTGATGCCGAATCAATGTGGCAAAAGGGTCAAGTCTTTGTGGTTGAGATATGGTTGATAATGGACTTCAAGTGTTACAGACCAAAGGCCAAGTTCAAGTGCCACTTTTTCCATCAGGTCTTTTTGACTATATCAGCCCTCCCTGCTCTCCCTCTTCAATGAACTTATATATTGTTTCCTTCAGTGGCACACGATTTAACACTTCACCATCTGTTTTGTATTATTTATTATTTTTTAATACTTTTGAATACTTACCCTAACACTATTGGTTTAGGTGATCTTACCCTGTCCCTTAAAGCCTGTAAGGTTTTAAGGATGGTAGTCATATCTTCAAAGAGATTAAGCAATGTGGTAGAATAATATTAATGTTGTAACCATCCTAACTGTATAAGGTATCCCTATTATAACATGTATCACACAAATTCTGCATTTTTGAAGGTATAGCGATTTGCCCAAGTGTTAATATTAAAATTTAAATTTGGATTTATAAAACCCTGTAGATCCCACTTATTCTACTATGTAGAATTTTACTCAAAAAATTAGAGCTCTAGCATGAACTCAAACCCTTCTAAATGTGCAACTGTGGAAATTAATTTCCTTTTATCATCCTTAATATGGATCTAATATCTCTGCAAAATTCTTAAACAGTTAAAATTTCAAAAAAATCACTGTGAAGAAATGTCAAAATTAAATGTATTATACATATTAAAGTAAGATGTTTCATATCTTCTTTTGTATCTTTACCCAGTGTTGTGTTGATATATGAAATCCATTTAGCTCTTTTTAAATGTAATTATTTTAAAGATGGTGAAGAACTAGGGAAAATAAAATTCAGGAAGCTGGTTTATAAAATACAGAGGATCCCCAAAATACATATACACATTTTGAGAAAAGAAAAATCTATATTAAAATTGTAATACTCAAGATACATGTGACTTCTGCAATTATAAGAGTCATTCAAACATGATTTTATTCATCTTTTGTTATTGGTATATATTGAGTACTACAATTTCAACGTAGATTTTTTCTTTCTTAAAATGTGTGTACATTTTTTGGCGCCCTCTGTAATTAATCAATTCTAATGATACTTTAGTTTCTTAATTTGATTTTAGGGGTGTATGTGTGTATATTGCATTGAATGAATAGGATGGGAGGGAAAAGAGCAGTTTGGTGTTGGGAAATGACCATGTTAGTAGAGAACATACCTAGAAAACCTATTAGTTCCACAAAACTAAGTTGTTAATGCATCGGGGGAAAAATATGACTAAAGCTATTGACTTGATCAATTAAATTGGTACTTAGATCCAGGAAGATACTTATTAGAAACCAATATTCTTTTTAAAAAAAATATTCTAGGTCATTGCTTAAATCCTGTTCCCCACATACCCTTTCCATCATCCAGTATATAATTGCTTAAATCCAATTTTTTGATCACGATGTTTATTTTGAAATTGTAACTGTGAAGTTTGTTAAATTAGTAGCCCCATAAAGCATGCCTTCTGGCATTCAGATACTTATGTAATCACCTTTCCCCATTAATTCTGAGCTTGTCCATGTTGTTTGCTTTGATAAATGGGGCACTAGCAAGTGTGATGAAAGCTTGGATTTAAGAAATAATTACACTGGGGCTCGTTATCTTGTAACTTCCATTTGGAAAGCCAGCCACCAAGCCTTAAAGAACACTAGTGAGCTTGCCAGTGAGCACAGAAAGAGGGAGACACGGCAGGATAAGATACCCTCTTGGAAAGTTCAGCCCCGAAGGAGCTCACACTTAGCTGCTTGAGTGACTTCTGTGAAAAATGTGGAAAAGAACCATCTACAGAACTGTGATAATTAATACATCATTGGGTAAAGCCATTAAGTTTTGAGGGTGCTTTGCTTTGTTTCAATAGACAAAACACTAATGAAGATTCACACATATATACATATATAATACACATTTTATTTTATCTCCTACTTTTTTTTTAGACAGAGTCTCCCTTGGTTGCCCTTCATAGAGTGTCATAGCATCACAGCTCACAGCAACCTCCAGATTTGGGCTTAGGGTGATTCTCTTACCTCAGCCTCCTGAGTAGCTGGGACTACAGGTGCCCGCCACAACACCTGGCTATTTTTGTCACAGTTGCCACTGCTGTTTTAGCTGTCCAGGGCTAAAACCCCACCACCACCACCCTCTGTATAGGGGACTGGGGTTCACCCACTGAACCACAGGTGCATCCCTCCTCTACTATTTTTTAATTGGCTGGCTTCTTCTTATGTCTATTGGTACAACAGTAAGAAAATGTAAGTCTCTCTTGACCTCACTGCATTGCCCTTTACCACCCAAAACACAAGACTGTAGTTTTCGGAAGATTGATACTCCTTATTTATATACTGCCATAAGAAGATATGGAGGAGAGGAGGACTGATTTGGGTTTTAACACTGATTTTTTTCTTTTGTCAGCCTTTCAAGAATTATCACACCAAGCATTTTGAATGAGCAGGAAGGAATTGGGCATATATAAAAAGCAAAATAACAATAGGGGAAGGGTCTTGTGAAATGGGAGTCCAAACGAAAGTCTCTGAAGGACCTTTGTTCTTAGGTTCACTCTGATGGTAGGTAGGGTACAATTTCTTTCCTTGATAATTATGACCAACTCAGTTTGCTGACATTTTGATTGTGGTGGCATTGAATCTATAGATCGAGTTGGGACTAATTGTCTTCCAATTCATGAACATGGACCATTTCTCCATTTATTTAAATTATTTATTTTTTCATCAACCTTTATAAATGATATATTTTTGTTTGTTTTTTGAGACAGTTTCACTATGTCACCCTCAGTAGAGTGCCATTGCATCATAGCTCATAGCAACATCTAACTTTTGGGTTCAAGTGATTCTCTTGCCTCAACTTCCCCAGTAGCTGGGACTACAGGCGCCCACCACAATGTCCTGCTATTTTTTTCGTTGTAGTTGTCATTGTTGTTTAGCCGGCTTGGGCTAGGTTTGAATCAGCCAGCTCCAGTTTATGTGGCTGGCACCTTAGCTGCTACAGGCACCAACCCAAATGATATTGTTTTCGAATTTCAGTTTCAGCTGTAACTTGTTGGTTTATAGGAAGCAGTTAAATTTTTCTTTTATCTTTGAGACAGGGTTTCACTATGTCGCCCTCCATAGAGTGCTGTGGCATCACAACTCACAGCAACCTCAAACTCTTTGAGCTTAAGTGACTCTCCTGCCTCAGCCTTCCGAAGTAGCTGGGACTACAGGTATCCACCACAATGCTTGGCTATTTTTTGGCTATAGTTGTCATTGCTGTTTGGCAGGCCTGGGGTGGGCTTGAACCTGCTACCTGTGGTGTATGTGGCTGGCACCTTAGCCGCTTGAGCTATAGGCACTGAGCCAGAAGCAGTTAAATTTTGTATATCAATTTTATTTCCCTTGACCTTTAAATATTCAAAATTTTAGGTCCAAAAGTATTTTGTTTTCTGTAATTCTTTCATATTTTTGTAGATATATAATTGTGTAGTCTATGTGTAGTCATTATATATATATATATATATATATATATACATAGATATACATATTATATGTAGGGGTATGTGTGTGTGTAACCTTATTTAAAATTATTTTTTAAATAAATCAGTGGTTTCCATAGAGTTTATATTTTGCATTTCTAACTAATCTAACTCTAGCTTCTAATAACACTACTCACTTCGTATGTAGTGCAGGTATCTTAGAAATACCTCAGTTCCTCCCTCACATTTATTCTAGCAGTATTGTCAATCCTCTAACATATCTATACCTTATAATATATAGGTATCTATCAGATCCTACACAGAAAAATAAAATATGTGTTAATTCCACAAGGCTCTCCTTTCACTATGTAGATCCATGTTTCTGATCTATATTATTTTTTTTGAATGGGAAAAAAGTCTTAATGTTTCTTGCAGAGCAGCATTGTCAGTAATGAATTCTCTTTTACATTGTCTAAAAGTATTTTGTCCCTTTATTTTTTAAGAATAATTTTACCAGATATAGAATTCCAGGATTTATTTTTCTTTCATTATTTCTAATATTCTCCACTGTTATTTCTTCTTGCATGGTTTCTGAAGAGAAATCTGACATAGGCATTCCTACATTTGTTCCTCTGTAAAATGCTCTGTCCTCTGGCTTATTTCAAGATTCTCTCTTCCTCATTAGCTTACTGTAGTTGAATATTATATTCAGAGGTCTACTTTATTTGACATTTATTCTACTTCTGTGTTATGATTATCCTGAATATGTGTTCTGATATATGTATTAATTTTAGAATGTTTTATTAACTATCACTTCAAATTTTTTTTCTGTTCTCTTTTATCATTCATCACATTCCAATTATGCCTATGTTACTTTTTAAGAAATTGTCCAGAAATTCTTGGTTTTTCTTATTTTCTAGAAATCTGTTTTGGGGTGGCACCTGTGGCTCAATGAGTAGGGTGCTGGCCCCATATGCCAAGGGTGGTGGGTTCCAACCTGGCCCAGGCCAAACTGCAACAACAACAACAAAATAGCCAGATGTTGTGGCAGGTGCTTGTAGTCCCAGCTACTCAGGAGGCTGAGGCAAGTTAATCACCTAAGCCCAAGAGCTGGAGGTTGCTGTGAGCTGTGATGCCACAGCACTCTACCAAGGGTGACAAAGTAAAACTCTGTCTCTAAAAAAAAAAAAATATATATATATACATATATATATATATATATATGTATATATGTATTTGGGGATGTTCTATAAGGGCATTTTCAAGATTATTGATTTTTTTGACTTCTTGCTTCTATTGATGAGTCCAGGCAAGAGATTCTTCATTTCTGTTACAATATTTCTGATTTCTAGCTTCTACTTTAATTCTTAGAATATTTATTTTGATTATGTTGCCCATCTGTTTTTACATGTTACCTGTTTTTTATTATAGTCTTTAAAATATTAATCATAGTTATTATCAATTCCCTGTCTATTTCAACATCTGTGTTATATCTAAGTCTGATTCTGATACTTGGCTTTCTTTCTTTAAATGGTATGTTTTTTCCTTTACCTTTTGTTCTTATATATTTTTGGAATGCACAACACCTATTATCAGCTTATAGAGACTCTACTATGAAGATTTATGTTAATTCATCTAAGAATTGTGCTTTGTTTAATGCTTTCCATAGCTATAGTTAAAAGGGGCTTCAAGTTCCTCTTGTATGCTTGTTTTGATCTTCCCTCTTAACCCTGAGTTCCTATAAGTTCTCCTCCCCAAAGAAAATAGGTTTCTTTCAGTTCTTTTTGCCATAGTTCACAATTGTTATCACCTTATTAATGTGATGATAAGGTAATGAGGAGTGAGGACATTCTAAAATCTTCCAATTAAATCTCAATTTTTCAGTGGGTCTGTGTCTCTGTCCTTCACATATGTGTTTCTTCTTACATAGTTCTTACACTCTTTCATCTTCCAGGTGAGACAGGGAGGCTCAAGCAGGCAGCATGGGAAGAAAGCTGTTCCCTAAAGGTTCAAAGACAAGGTTTTGGTAAAATATTTACCTCTAAAGTATAGATCTTTACTATGAAGAAGAATATGGAAATGCAGTAAAAGGAGCTGAAATCAAGGGAAGAAAAGCTATTATTTTCTATATGTAATGCTAACCATTGAGTTATTTTTAAGTACATTAATTTGCATTTAATATAGTTTTGCTAATATAGTATTGTTAATTATATTTCCAGGTGCATTGCTTAAATCACTTCATTTTGAAAAGACAAATAAATGAGTTTTTTGTTGCAGGGTGGAGCAATGAGGGACAAGAAGGATAGTTCATCTAAGCTCTCCTAGAATGACTAGGGGAAAAGAGAAAACCTAGCCATACCTGGTGGGGGGGGGGCGTTGCCTGGAGTCACAGCTCAGGGAGCATGGTGAGGAGGTGGTGAGCTAGACACAGTGTATAATCAGGAGAGGTGGAAATCTGATGAATTAAGCAAGTGATTGCAAGCTGATGGGATGAGCTGATCCCCCATGGAGGTCAGGGATGGGAGGAAGCCTTTCTGGAGTTTTCAGTAGCAGGAAGCTGCATGATGAGTGGAAACCTTGGAAGGTTGGACAAATTCAAACCATATATAGCAACTAGATTTGAATGGTGGTTGGAGAGGACTTGCTATAGGTTTGGCAGCTGACAAGGCAGCCACACTAAGAAGGTCCCAAAGGCCAGGGGCTGCCATTGTGGGAAGATTGTGAGAAGGTCCTATCAGGGCCCTAAAACACAGCTGTATTAATTCCACTTGCCGGGATCAGAACTCCACTCTTGGGACAGACTGAGGGACTTCTGCACCACATGGGAAATGGAGTCAAGGGGCACTGTGAGATCTGCCCCTGAAGGATTCTTGTGAACTTTACAATCCCAACCTGGCAGGGTCTGAATGCTGAAGAAACAATCAGGTGCTCACTGAAGGCAACTAAGTTAGGATAAGGACCATAGAGGTTGCTGGCTATGTTCTCCCTATCCTACAAATACCAGAGCACCACTTGGTGTCCTAGTGACATAATGCAACATATTGTCATCAAGAACAAGGACTCCTGTTATTTTGGCCAAAAGGAAGAATTTGGCTTTGCTCAGGCTGAGGCCACTTCAAGACCTAAGCTCTGAGAAAAGGTAATTTAAAGCAAAGGAGGAAGTGAAAGGGAAAATGAAGACAAGGAGGTGAACAAGAGGGAAAAACACATGAGGAGGAACCAACAGAAAAATTAAGGCAACATGGTAAACTAAAACAGAGGAACTCCTGCAAGGAACTATGAGACAACTACTGCAGAAGACTCTACCTATAAAGAATTAATGGGCTTGAAAGAAAGGGAATTTAAAATGTGGATGATAAAGAGAAATAAAGGAATGGACAAGAATATGGAAAGACAAAACCAAAAATCAGATGAGAGATATGTAGAATATAGAAAGGATATGGAGGAACTTAAGGAAATGTAGGAGACATTCAGGGAATGTAAAGATGCAGTAGAAAGTATCAAAAATATGTTAGACCAAGGAGAAGAAAGAACATCAGAACTAAAGGACAACATTTTCAAGGTAACCCAGGTAGATAAAGAAGTAGAAAAGAAGAGAGAGAGAGTAGAACAAATGCTTAGAGAACTGTGAGACTCCATGAAGTGTTCAAACATAAAATAATAGGAATTTCTGAAGGGGAAGAAGATTGTCCCAAAGGAATGGAGGCCGTACTGGACACTATCATAAATGAAAATTTCCCAAGATTTACCAAAGACCCTGACACATTCCTTTCAGATGGTTAATGAACTCTGGGGATATATCAACTCAAACAAAGCTTCTCCAAGACACATTGTAGTGACTCTGTCCATAGTCATGAGGAAAGAAAAAATTCTGCAAGCAGCCAGGAGTAAGCACCAACTGACCTATGGAGGCAGAGCCATTAAGATGACAGCAGACTTTTCAACTAAAACTTACCCAGCTAGAACAGCATGATCATCCACTTTCAATATTCTTAAACAAAAAAAAAATGTTTATCCCAGAATTCTGTATCCTGCTAAACTAAGCTTCAAAATTGATGGAGAAATAAAATCTTTTGCAGATATAAAAGCACTGAGGAAATTTGCCCCAACTAGACCAGCTCTACAGGAAATACTTAGACCTATTCTTAACACTGACCACCACAATGGACCAACAGCAAAGCTAAAGATCAAAACTTAACTTCCAGGGTGGTGCCTGTAGCTCATCACAACTATGCAATGGACTTTCACAAAATAAGATGAATAGAACTGCACCACATTTATCAATTCTCTTAATAAATGTCAATAGACTGAATTCACCACTGAAGAGGCACAGGCTGACTGATTGGATAAAAAAACACAAGTCATCCATATGCTGTCTCTAGTAGATGCATGTATCCTTGAATGACATATCAAGACTCAGGGTTAAGGGATGGAAAACAGTATTTCAAGCAAATGGAAATCAGAAGAAAGGAGGCGTTGCAGTCTTATTTTCAGACAGAAGTGGATTTAAAACAACTGAAGTTAAGAAAGACAAAGATGGACACTTTATACTGACCAAAGGAACAGCACAACAAGAAGACATTTCAATTTTAAATATCTATGCACCCAACGTAAATGCTCCCAGATTTATGAAACACACCTTGCTGGGTCTGAGCAATGTGATATCCCATAACAGCATAATAACTGGGGAATTTAACATGCCTCTCACAGAACTGGAAAGATCCTCTAAACAGAAACTAAACAATGATACAAAAGACTTAAACATGACTCTAGAACAAATAGGATTAGTAGACATATACACAACCAACACACCACCCAAAGCTAAAGAATATACATTTTTCTCATCAGCCCATAGTATGTACTCCAATATTGAACACATCCTAGGATATTGCAGAAATTATTCCAAAAAAATGAGACGGAAGGAATCTTCCTCAACATATTCTGTGAATAAACATCACCCTGATATCCAAACCAGGAAAAGACCCAACTAAAAATGAGAACTTCAAACCAATTTCACTAATGAATATAGATGCAAAAATTCTCAATAAAATCCTAGCCAATAAATTATATCCGCACATTAAAAAAAAATTTAAGTCCATAAACATCATTCACCATATCAACAGAAGCAAAAACAAAGACTATATGATACTCTCAATAGATGCAGTAAAAGCATTTGATAAAACTCAGCATTCTTTTCTAATTAGAACATTTAAGAATATAGGCATAGGTGGCCCATTTCTGAATCTGATTGAAGCCATCTGTGACAAACTTAGAGCTAATATTATACTAAGTGGAGTAGAACTGAAAGCTTTTTCATTTAGAACTGGAACTAGACAAGGTTGTCCTTTACCACCACTACTATTCAACATAGTGCTGGAAGTTCTAGCCGATACAATCAGTCAAGAGATGGAAATAAAGAGCATCCAAATGAGTGCAGAAGAGGTCAAACTCTTGCGCTTTGCAAATGATATGATCTTATACTTAGTGAACACCAAAGACTCAACAACAAGATTCCTGGAAGTGATCAAAACACAGCAATGTCTCAGGATATAAAATTAATGTACACAAATCAGTAACCTTTTTATATACCAATAACAGCCAAGATGAGAAGCTAATTAAAGACACAATTCCCTTCACAGTAGCTTCAAAAAAAAAAAAAAAGGAATATACATAACAAAGGAGGTGACAGATCTCTATAAAGAAAACTACAAAACTCTAAGAAAAGAAATAAAAAAGATATTAACAAATGGAAGACCATTCCATGCTCATGCCTGGGAAGAATCAACATTGTTAAAATGTCTGTACTTTCCTTAGCAATCTACAGATTCAAAGCAATCCCCATTAAAATACCGTCATCATATCTTACACTTTCAAGATTTGGAAAAAATAATTCTTCATTTTGTATGGAACCAGAAAAAAACCCATATAACAAAGGCAATTCTTAGTAATAAAAATGAAGCCAACGGTATCACTCTACCAGACTTTTGGCTATACTACAAGGCCATAGTGATCAAAACAGCATGGTATTGGCACAAAAATAGAGACAGTGATATTTGGAATAGAATAGAAAACCATGAGATTAAGCTAACTTCTTACAGCCACCAGATCTTTGATAAACCAAATAAGAGCATATTTTGGGGAAAAGAATCCCTACTCAATAAATGGTGCTGGGAGAACTGGGTATCCACATGTAAAAAGACTGAAACTGGACCTGCACCTTTCTCCACTCACTAAAATTGATTCAAGATGGATAAAAGTTTTAAATTTAAGGCATGAAATAATAAAAATCCTCAAAGTGTGGGAAAAACCCTTGGAGATATTGGCCTGGGGAAAGATTTTTATGAACTTCTATGGCAATTGCAACAACAAAAATAAGCAAATGAGACTTAATTACACTGAAAAGCTTCTGCACAGCTAAGGAAACAACAACCAAAGCAAATAGACAATCTTCAGAATGGGAAAAAATATTTACATTTTATGAATCAGACAAAATCTTGAAAGGATCTATAGAGAATGCAAATTAATCAACAACAAAAAAGATCAAACAATCCCATCTATCACTGGGCAAGAGAGATGAATAGAACCTTCTCTAAAGAAGACAGACAGATAAATGGCTAACAAACATATGAAAAAATGCTCATCATCCCTAATCATTACAGAAATGCAAATCAAAACTACCCTGAGATATCACCAAACCCTGATGAGAATGGCCCACATCACAAAGTCTCAAAGCTACAGATGCTGGCATGGATGTGGAGAGAAGGGAACACTTTCACACTGCTCACGGGACTGCAAACTAATATAGAAAGAAAGAAGTAGGAAGAATCCTTAAAGAGCTTAAGACCTCTCTTTTGATCCTGCAATCCCATTACTAGACATCTACCCAGAAGAAAAAAAAAATCCTTTTATCATAAGTACATCTGCACTACACTGTGTATTGCAGCTCAATTTACAATTGACAAAATGTGGAAACAGCCTAAGTGCCCAGCAACCCTGGAATGAATTAATAAGCTGAGGTATATGTATGGAATACTGTTCAGCCATTTAAAAAGATGGAGACTTTATATCTTTTGTATTAACCTGGATGGAGGTGGAACACATTCTTCTTAGTAAAGCATTGTAAGAATGGAGAAGCAAGAATCCAATGTACTCGATTCTAATAGAAAGCCAGTAGATGAGCTAATACAAGGGGGGAGGGTAGGGAAATGAGCAATCAGGGAGAGGGGAGGAGGAGGGATGGGGAGTCATGGTGACCTCTTGAGGGTAGGACACAGTTTTAAAAAGGGCTTTAACTAATAAATGCAATCAGTGTAACCTCATTCTTTGTACCCTTAATGAATCCTAAACAAAAAAGTAAAATGTGTCTTTTGTTACAATAAAAGAGAAACTTCTAGATACATGTTCTTTGTAAAAATATGTGAATGACCACTTTGTTTTTCATATCTGGAATTAGAGGACTTCTAATCTCTGATAGTCACATAGGCTGTGTTAATGCATATGTAGATAAACTTAGTAACCATCTGACATGAATTCATTCATATTCACTTCATTTATTGGGAGTAGGTGTAGAATTGAGGAGTTGTTGAAGTATTAATATCTTAATGTTTAAATTTTATTACTCAAAAATATGAAAAAGTAAATATATATATACACACATACATACACACGTTACACTACTAAAGTCAACTCCTCACTTTGAAGTATATATCATTCTGAATTTTAAGCCTTAAGGCAGTACCAACTTTGGCAATTTGATTATTTTTGATCTCTTGGTTTTCAAAGTATGTAGAAAAAGCTAAATCTAAACTTATCTTCATCAATGTAAATACAATCTCTTTTCATTTTATCTGGCACATCTGATCAGATTATCTTTTTCCTAAAACAATACCATTAAAATGTCACTTCTGCATTTCAAATAGGCAGCCATAGCTTCCAATATTCTTCACAATTCTATAACACACTTTAATATCCCTAAAATCTTCGTTTGAACTCCCCACAAAACATCATTTGTTTAAAAGTTAGTCTATATTAGCAAAATTGGTTAGGATGGCTATTGTGTGCAAACAGCAACAAAAAAGGTTTTTGAAGTTCTAATCAAAATTAATATTAAGTTCTAACCAAGATTTACTTTAAGGTAGTGTGGAATATCATGGCACAGTGCTGTGGTGATTGATGTTGCTCCTGTACTTTGCCAAATTACTCTCCCTGGTTAGCTATTTGAAATTTAATCATGAAGAATACAAACATGTATTGCTAAGATAAGGTATTGGCAGAAGTAGATGTGGCCGGACACCTAGAAGAAAATGATGGAGGTTTGCAAATTCTTCAAATTAGATCTAGATAATTATCTGGTTATCTTCATGACGAAATCACAAATTAATATGATGATACAGATGTTTAAGTTACATTGGTTTTTATTCTAAGGTAAAGTTCATGTTGTAGTTGAGCGCTTTACCCAGGGGATGTGCTGTACACTCTCACATTAGGCACCTTAGGTGAAATCCTGCCAATTGCCCTCCCTTATTCCCCCCCTTTTTCCTTCCCTTTTCTTCTTTGTTGGCTTTTTTTTGGTTTTTTTTTTTTGGTTGGTTTTTGTTTTTTTTTTTTTTTTTTTATTTTTGTTTTTGGTTCCTTTGGTTTTTTTTTTTTCCCCATTCTTGAGATACTTTACTAAGAAGAATGTGTTTCAACTCTATCCAGGTAAATATTTTTATTTAAGTTATTTTCTTAATTTTTATTGTTAAGTAGAAACTCAAGTTCCAAAGAGAACAAACTGTATTTCTAAAGTCTAGTATATTTTTCAAATACTGTATTGGAGAGTTAGAAAGAGAGAAACCCACACATGCACATAGGGAGAAGGGAGTAGAGGAGAAGGGACGTGGAGTGGGAGACGGACAGAGAGAGAGTAGGAGCTTGGGACACAGAAGAGTGTGACATATGCAGAGGGAGTGGGGAATAGAGAAACTGGAGGACAGAGGGGGACACAGGAGAGGAGGTGCATGGGGGGAGAGAGTACACACAGATGGAAAAACATATAGAAAGACAAAGTTTTCATCATGAAGTTTTGATCATAATTTTTATTGGTGAACTCAAATATTCCACATATGTTAAAATATATATGGTGTCTTGAGAGCCTCTGAGTGGGCGCTCAAAAGAACTGCATTGAATCTACTAGAAAGGATACTTTATTTTCTCTAATACTGACTCTGCTTCCATTTGCATTTGGTGAGTTAGTTATTCCATTATAAACTGATGTATTCATTCTTCTAGAATTGTAGGAATTTGATAAACTTTACCTTTGAGCTATAAAATCGTAACAAAATATAGATTGATGTCTATTTGGGGAGATAGGAAAGAAAAATTAAGACACTCCATGCGAGATGGACTGAATTTTCTCAGGAATGCAAAAAGAAATTGATTAATGATGGGGGCAAAGTTAAGACCTGCGAAGAAAGAGAGAAATTTTCAAGAGTTGCTTTGGGGAAAAAATAACTAAAAATAAGAATTTGTTGTGTTAATAATGAATGAAAAAGATTGGCCTAGACATTAGATTTCAGGTAGGAATGTTCAGTTTTAATTTCAAAATCTCTAATCAGGACTTTTAAATGTTTCTATTACAACGGAGAAGTTTATCTAAATTCTATTAGAAGGCAGACTTAATGGTCTCTTTAAATGTTTATTTGCCCAGAGAAGAAAACAATAAACACGGAATAATAGAATGATAATGAAAAGAAAGTGGAATAAAGAAAACTGTTTTATTTTTCTAGTTTTGGTTCTGAGATATAAATCATGACAAATCTGAAAGGTAGTATGGGTCTCAGAGATAGATGAAAGCTAAGTAGGAGGTGATCTGCTTAAAATACACTGGTGGAAAATTATCATTGAAGTTTGTCCATATTTGAAAAATTAAATAGATTACTCCAAAGTTTCATCTTTTACTTATGAAAGATCTGATGTAGAAAATAGACCCAGATGTCTATTTTTGACCACAAATAACTTGTCCTGCATAACAGTTCTATTTTATTACCTCTATCTGGGTGGTCCCTCTACCCATTTTTGATATTTACACTAGACTATCTCCTTTAAAAAAAAAAGAAGAAGAATAAATTTAAGGTTAGTATTACTGATATCTCCCACCACTGAAAGAGCTCCTTACTTCTAATTTATATAACTAATACAATTTTATGTGCAAAGTAACATTTTATAAAATGACACCTTTTTAGCAACCTTGGATAAAAAATAGTTATCAAATGTGATTAAAAGAAATCACATCCTACAACTAATTATTATTTGATTTTGCAGTCTCTGGATATCAAAGTTTAATAAGAAAAACATAGTTATGTTATTTTAATAAAACTTATTTATCTCAGAAGTAGAACTGGAAAAATTAATGGTTGTGTTTAGTTAAATTGGTAAAGGAAGTATAAGAACATGACTAGAATCTTGAGTGCTCTTCAATGCAATGGAAAAAGGAAACAGATTTATGAAAAAATTTTAGACATATTAGAAAATAAGTGACATGAGATCAGGCATCCCTTCACTAAATATCATTCTGGCAAGTGTGTGGAAAACATACTGATGTTCACAGGAATGGAATCAAGTAGATATCTTTAGACTAAAGAATGTCTTACAAACTTACACTTACATAATAGTGGTAGCAGGAGGGAAATTGGTTGGATTGTCAGTATGTTTTAAAGAAAACATCTACAGAATTTGCTAATAAATTGGCTGAGGAATATAAGATGCACATGTCTAGAATATCTCCAGGGGTTAGGAATGATGGAGTTATCTAGTGGATTGGAGAAAACTGAGAAAGGAAAAATACGAGTTAAGAAGAAGATCAGGATTTAGATTTTAACTTGTTGGCTTTGAAATGACTGAAACTTTTACAAGGAGGTATTAGATAGGAAAATAGATACAACTGCAATTTGAATACAGGTGGAGTTTAAAATACTGGTTCTGGATGAGATTGTGGAGAAAGAGAAGTATGAGAGTTTCAAGGAATGAGTCTCAGGCTCTTCAAATTTAAACATTAGAAAGATAATGAAGGCTCGGCACCTGTAGCTCAAGTGACTAAGGTGCCAGCCACATACACCTGAGCTGGCAGGTTCAAATCCAGCCTGGGCCTGCCAAACAACAATGACAATTACAACCAAAAAA
>NW_003852653.1:589833-612949 GCF_000181295.1 Otolemur garnettii | reverse complement strand
GCCTGTAGTCCCAGCTATTTGGGAGGCTGAGGGAAGAGAATTGCTTAAGCCCAAGAGTGTGAGGTTGCTGTGAGCTGTGATGCCATGGCACTCCACCCAGGGCAACAGCTTGAGACTCTGTCTCAAAACAAAGAAAAAAAAGATAATGAAGAATCACCAACAGATGCTTGATAAATTAGGGACAGAGTGGTGACCAGAGCAAAAGAAAGGAAGTATTTCAAGGAGTCTTCAGTTAGCTTAAATGTTGCTAATAATTTGGGTAAAAATGAAGCCAGACAACACCAGTTTTAGTGACATAGAAGTTATGGGGGTCAGAGCAGATTAATAGCAGTTTTACTAAAGTTGGGATTTAAAAAGTTTGATTATGGTAAACCAAAAGGGAATGGGAGGAGGAAAAGTAAATACAGCAAATGTAAGCAATTCCTTAAATGAGTTTTTCAACAAATGTGAGAAAAGAAACGAGATTTCTCTGGACAGAGATTTGAAGTCATAAAATATTTTATGAGTGCTTAAGATAGGGAATATTGCAGCATGTTGGTAAAGTGATGACAATACAGATGAGAAGGAAATATTGATGATATAGATGTAAAATGTGTTTACTGCAGAAGTCACATCTTTGAGTCTCAAAGATCTTTAAGTCTTGCGTCCAGTGTGCAAGTAGGGAGATTTTCCTAAAAGAGCAATGTGAATAAAGGAACAGAGGGGTCAACTGTGGTATAGATTCAGTAAAAGTAGTAAATATGGCTTTGGGAGCACATAAGTAATTTTCATTTTGATAACTGCTTTTTCAGTGACATGAGAAACATACGTATTAGTGAAGGGTCGAGAGTTGGGAAGTAGATATGACAGTTTGAGAAAAGACTGGAAATTGTTTCTGATATAGGAAAAGCACGGCCAGGGAGAATAATAAAAATTGCTGGGCAGGGATAAGAACTCACTTGAAGGTAACACTTTAAAAAAATGATGTGAGTTGTAGTTGTTTATTTTTCTCCATTTACACTTAGATGTTTCTGATGTGGAGTAGATGAAAAGAAGTTATCAATCTGGGTTAAACTTATATGCAGTGAAAGAATTCAATAGTAAATGTGTTGGAGACGGCAGACCAAATATCAGGATGTGGGGATGTCTGAAGATTCTCAAGTACTGTGGTGAAGGTCAGTGAAGTAACAAAGCCATCCATATGGACATTATTATTGTCTCCAAGGGAGCTGACAGAGAAAGTCTTTTGAAAACTGAATGACCTTAGTAAAATTATGCCTTGCAAAAAAGGAAAATGATCTGGAGTTATTCAGATGACATTGATGAGAAAGGGAGTTGAGTTATTTTGCCAGCTAATCTGGACTTCAGAAAGAGAGGGGGTGTTAGAATACGGTACTGGAAAATCTTCCTGGAAATAGCAGTGGTACAAATGTGAATGTCTTCCTATCTCCCTGCCACATTTGTACATTGAGGTAAAGAAGTTTAAATTTATTGTATTATATAGGAAAGAACTAAGCAGCTAGGGGAAATGTGTGATAATATTAGACTGTCATTAAGTGAAGTCATTTTTGAAAATCAGTTTAAATTACATGAAATGATAGAAATTAAACTGAGAATATATTTTTTTACCCAGTGGGCAAATGGCCTTTATTAAATAAGTGAATGGGAACAATTGCTTTAGAAAACAATTTTGTATTAGGTAATAGAGTTAGAGATGTACATATACTGAGACCCATCTATCCAAATTTACAGACTCTCTCCCTGAGAAACCCTTATATATGTGAAAGAAGAAACAGGCCCTGGGATGCTGTGAACCCTACAGCACCTACACTTGCAGTTAATGAATCGCACCTACAAATAATTATTAATGGACTGAATACATAGTGTTATAGTAGTGTAGTTGAAAGCAGTTAAAGAGAATGAATTAAGTTTACACTTATCGACATATATAAATCTCCAAATTTTCACTCTGGTAAAGACACTGTTGCAGGAATATATCTATATTTATATACACAATTATATCAACATGGATAAATGTTAAAAAGGGCATGTAATAATATTCGATCTCAAGATTGTTCTGACAATGACGTTCATGAACTTGCCACTGGGTGCTTATGTTGATAGCTCTGTACAAGCAGCTCAGTAAGGTTTCATAAACTTTGGTATATCAGTGTCTCCTAGTTGTGTGTGTTTGACATACGGCAGTGTCTTGCTGAGTGGCATCCATTATTGTTGTGTACTTTGTGTGTGCAGTCATGAAAATGTGGGAGCTTGAAATAGAGCAAGGAGCAAACGTTTGTAAATTTCTTGTTAACCTTGGCAAGATTGGAAGTGAAATCGGGGACTTGTTAGTCCAAGTTCATGAGGATAATGCCATGACAAAAATAGCAGTGTACAAATGGATTAAAAACATTTTTCTGAGGGAAGTGAAAGTGTCATTAATGAAGAGAAGTTAGAGCAGCCAGTAACAAGCAGAACTGAAGAAAACTTTGCAAAAATTCACTAAATGGTGTGTCAGAATCATTGGCTGACAGTGAGACGCGTGGCAGGCCGAAACAAAATCAAGAGAGAAAAAGAAAAATCTTAACTGAAAATCTTGGTGTGAGGAAAATGTGTGCAAAAATAGTCCCCAAGATGCTCATCAATGAACAAAAGCAAGGAAAAGGGATGTTCTTGAGAGAAAGACATTGTTGAGACATTGTTGGGGGCCACGTTATCACTGGTGATGAAATGTAGGTGTCAGTCCAAATCAAGAGTCCAAACAACATTGCTGATCTTGTTTGATGTCGGAGGACTTGTTCATTATGAATTGATCTAGAAGTGCTGAGAAGTCTGTGTGAATAAGTTAGATGAAAATGAGCTGAACTTTTCACCAACTACTCATGGCTTTTGCATCCCAACAATGCACCTGCTCACATGGCACTGTCGGTGGGGGAGTTTTTAGCCAGTCAACAGATAACTGTATAGGAATGCTGTACCTACTCACCTGATTTGGCCCCAAATGACATTTTTCTTTACCCAAAAGTAAAGGAAATATTGAAAGGAATATACCTTTCGATGACATTCAGGACAGCAAGGGTAATATGACAGCAGCTCTGCCTGCCATTCCAGAAAAGAGTTCTAAATGGTTTTGAAGGGTAGACGAGGAGCTGGCATCAGTGCATAGCTTCCCATGGGGGAGTACTTCAAACATGACCATATTGATATTCAGCAGTGAGGTGTGTAGCACTTTTTCTCCAACAAGTTTGTGAACTTAATTTTCAGATCAGCGAAAATATAAATGATTGATGGGAAAAGATGCACAGGAAATTCAAAATGATGGTTATTCCTGATGAGAGACCATGAGGCCATAACAATGGTTCAAAGATTTAATTATATCTCTTAAATACATTTTATTTCCTTGCATGCGTTGGGGTTGGGGTGGGGAAGAAAGATGGGAAGAAGAAATGGAGAGAACAGGTAAGAAGGATGGACGGAACAGTCTGAAATTGGCCACAAAATGCTGGAAAAGAGGTTTGGCCTCATCTCCCTCGAGCGACTGAAAAGTTGTTCCACTTTGAGGGACTGGACCAGGAGACGTGGTCAACGACATCAGTGACATCAGTTTCTTATTTTCCCTGGCTCACCTCCACGTTCTACAAGTGCACAAAACACTGAAAAGCACACCTTTGCATTTTATTTTTAGATATTTTAATTTGTATCTAAATTTAAGAAATATTTTGCCTGAAAATGTCAAGATATTCTCATTGTGAATAACAACAGCTAAAAGAAAAAGAAAAATAATGTAACACACAATTGGAGAATTTAATGTGAAGGAGTTAGATAAGTGATGAAAACTCTGCATTTGATGAGGAACTAATGCTAAACTCTGAAATGTTTTTCTCTTAAAAAAAAAAAATCTTCCCTCTAGGCCTATAAACCTCACATACTTATCTGCATAAGACGAGCACAGGATCCAGAGATTTCAGCTTCTTAATTAACTGCCATGGGAATGTTTAGGTGTGAAATTAGTCACCAGAGGGAGCCCATATTATTTCTCAAACACCATCGCAGAAGACTGAGGACAAAATGAAAATATATGTAGAGACGGGGGCAGAGAAGTTCAAGGAGAGTACAGAGTGTTCTTTTACTGTTTCTTGAATTGCTGTTTCCTCCCAATTTCAAGCTTAAGAATAAACTAACTTTGATAAATGCAAAGGCGTTTTAATAGTAGAGTCAGACAGAAGAAAACAAAATCTATTTTTTCCTCTCAGCGTCTATTTATCCATTGACCTTCACATTTACTTCACACGAAAATGACTTTTGTACACGCTGATTCAATTTACACAAGAGTAAGATATCTTATTAGGCTCCTAGGCAGGTTAACTGCGATAGTTTCTAAACAATGCAAGTGTCAATAATTTGCCCAATTCCTCTCAAAGTGAAATCAATCTTGTTCATGTATTTAGCAAGTGAAATTGTCTACACATTATAGTCTGTTAATCAAGTATGAAAGAAAGCAGAATTTAGAAACAGAAGAAAACTTCTCACTACATAGCACTTTCCTGTTGCGAAATTTTGTACTTTTCTGAAATGGGTAAAGGGAATCTATAAATGGTTGTCAATCGATTAATTCAAATTGACCAAACAATGACACTCCTTGTAAAGCTAAATTCAGGCCAGAACCTCTAGTAAGCTTTTGGTACTGTAAAATAGAACCATTCGTGTGCTTGACTAGGCGAACAGAATAAAATGCCAAATGCAGTGCACTCTCTGATCTTGAAAGGCTTTGCTTCCCCAGATTTTAAGTTCAAAGAACATGAACACGAGCATAGGTTATTTGTATATCTTAAATGTTAAGCTAATATTTCTATGATCCAGAATGACTGGAACTTCTATCTCTGTTTAGTCTGTAATAATAACTTAATAGATTTGCTTTTATGTGTTATTTTCTGTAGAAATTGCCCTAAAATACACAGGCAAAAGAAAGCTGCCACTGCTGGGCCAACCCTCAATTCTTTTTTTTTTTTTTTTTTTGAGACAGGAGCCTCAAGCTGTCCCCCTGGGTAGAGTGCTGTGGCATCACAGCTCACAGCAACCTCCAACTCCTGAGCTCAAGCGAGTCTCCTGCCTCAGCCTCCCAAGTAGCTGGAACCACAGGCACCCGCCACAATGCCTGGCTATTTTTTGGTTGCAGCTGTTATTGTTTGGCGGGCCTGGGCTGGATTTGAACCTGCCACCTTGGGTGTACGTGGCTGGCGCCTTAGCCACTTGAGCCACAGGCACCGAGCCCCGACCCTCAATTCTTGAATCCCACATGTTAATTTATTTAATTCTTGCTATCCACTCATTTATTCTATCATTATCTGATCATTTTCTTTACCAGCTGTGGTTAGAATAGCTGTGGTTGACAGTAGCTACAGAGACTTCATGGACCCACTTCTGAATCTGTGTATAAAGTGTGGTGTAATGGTTATTGGACATGCACACTGGGCTGAAAGACTTTGAGTGTAGATTCTGTCTGCAATATTTTCTAGTTGTATTACCTGGGGCGGGGGGGTTACTTAATCTCTTTGTTTTTCCAATTTCAAACTAGGTTGCTAACATTTCTTACTTCCTAAAACTGTAGGGAGCATTAAATGAGATGTTAACTTGTGAAGGATGCTGTCAGGAACATAGTAAGTGCTCAGTAAATGTTATTTATTATTGCTGCTTTGATCTTTGTATTGTTATTGTGGGTGGCAGTGGTATATTCAACACAAGGACCAGCTATGACTATCTCATAAATCTTCCAAGAAAGAGTCATCCAGTGAGTTTTCTTCACTATTAATTCCTCTTATCAAACACGGGAAATTTCAGGTGGCACCTGTGGCTCAAAGGAGTAGGGCACCAGTCCCATATGCCAAAGGGGGTGAGTTCAAACCCAGCCAAAAAAACCAAAAAACAAACAAACAAACAAAAAAAAAACCGGGAACTTTCATGAGAGTTTCATAAGAAATCACTAGAAATACACCTTACAGTCCTGATTTGACTCCTTTTGACATATTTTTGCTTTGTAAACTCAAAAAGAACTTTAAAGTTTACCTATTTATTTGTAGTTAATAATGTAAAAAAGACTACATTGATGTGGCTCAATTCCTAGGACCCTCAGTTCTTTAGGGGTAAAGAGCATTGCTGATGATGGCTTGATGGAGTTCATGTTGATAAAGTTTACATTTTAATTTTTGTATTTTAATTCTATTTTTCCATGAATCTTTGTGGGAGTCCCTTCACATATCTGTCCACATATGTTTACTGCTATCATCATACAAATGGGAGAGTGTATATGAGGAGGCTTTGGTAACTTCATGTACCTGAATCCACTTATAGAGAATTGGTGCGGTGGGAGTTATGAGGGAGAACAGGTGTGACAAGAGTGAATCTTGATCATAGCCTGAGGACTGTGGATCTGATCTATAGCCCAGGGTTGCGGAGAAGGTAATAGCAGCACTGGCAATGAGGAACTGGAATGTGTTTGCCAATTAAGAGATTATGAAAGATCTGAACAGTTCAGAGCCATGACATTTTTACTTGTGTTTAGGTTAGCTAGAATGAGTTGTAGTTGATGGAGCAAACTAATTCATAGTGGGAATAAAAACAACAATAAAAAAGTCACTATGATGGATTTCTGAATTAATGGTGTATTAATATAGTAAGTACATATAAATAACAAATATATTTTTTTCAGAAAAACTATCCAAAGAATTTCCCCTGACTTGTAGGGGCTTATATGACCAGAAATGTCACTCCAAAATATAAAGCCCTGCAATCTTTCAGTATTATAAAGCAAATAATAGTAGCTTATTGAGAAGAGTATTGGCATTTTCTGCTTAATTTTTACAAACTAGCACAATGTTTTTAATGTGTGATTATTCTAAAGAATGATAATGATAACAACACATAAAATCAGTTTTCACTGCTATAGTAGTGCCAGGTGGTAAAAATGCCCGTACAAATTAATCTGTACAAAGTGATCATGATTAATGAGAAAAATTGCAATTGCTCTATAACCCTTAAAAATATTAGTCAGAACATTAAAAATTTTTACTGTCACTTATAAATGTATAAAGAATTTTTTAAATAATAAAACTATATTTACTATATTTAGCATATTGTAATTTAAATATAGAAATAAAATGTTTTAGCTCTTTGTAAAAATGTATCGAAAATAGTTTGTTTTCTTTTTTTGTGTTTTTATGCTTGGATTTTTTTTTTGTTTTTTGTTTTTGTTTTATGAAACAGAGTCTTACTTTATTGCCCTGGTTAGAGTGCCATGGCTTAATAGGTCACAGCAACCTCAAACTCCTGGGTATAAGAGACCCTCTTGCCTTAGTCTCCTGAGTAGCTGGGAATACAGGCATCCACCATGACACCTGGCTAATTTTTTCTGTTTTTGGTAGAGAAGGGGTCTCACTCTTGCTTAGGCTGGTCTCCAATTCCTGAGTTCAAGCAATCCACCCACTTCAGCCTTCCAGAATGCTAAGATTATAGGTGTGAGCCACTGTACCCCGCCTTAAGCTTCAGTTTGATGAACAGCACACAGTAATTTTTCTATTCTCATACATCTCATTCAGAGTACAACATTGCATTGAGTTGATTCATCATGTTTCTTTAAGCTGCTCTTGACTGTGACAATTTCTCAGGCTTTTCTTATAATTGAAGAGTTTGGAGAAAGTATTGAGGTACTGGTAAAGTATTTTGTAGAATTTCCTTCAACTACAACTATGTTTGTTGAAATATTAGGAAGAAACAAATGTTTTTATTACATGAATACCATTCTTTATGCTTAAGTTGGAGCTTTTCGTGTGCTTATCACCTAAATGCTATTCATTGTACCCAATAGGGAGGTATCTATGCTTCCTCCCTTCTTTATTTCCAATCTCTCTTGTGTCCATTGCCTAGCTCCCAATTATTAGAGAGTTCATAGCTGTTTGTTTCTCCATTCCTGAGATACTTAACTTAGGATAATGGTCTTTAGTTGCATCTAAGTTGCTAAAAATAAACATTATTTCATTCCTTTTTATGGCTGAGTAGTGCTCCATACATACATTTTCTTAATCTACTCATGAATTGATGGGCACTTAGGTTAAAAACTAAAAATATCTGAATAAAGTATGAATTTTAGTTTATTTAAAAAATTACTAAATTCTAGCTCCCCAAACCTATGCATTAATGAACTTGAAAAATAGATACCCATAAATTTCTTTCTGATGGGTCAAGACACTGAGGTGAAACTTCTATTTCTTTTTTTAATTTTTAAAATTAGTTTTCACAAGACTTAAGAAGCAACTGTGTTTTCTGATAAGAAAAAGAAGTTTTCCTTGCTTTAATTATCTTAGAAATATGAATAGTCACAGGATGCACCACATGACAAAAGTTCACTAGCAAGGAATCTTGAACAGTGGAGGTCATCCCTCTTATGCAAAATAATAAAGAATACGTCTGATGCATAGTTTATGCTTTGGATAACCTGATTTGCACACTAATATTTTTTGATAAAAATAATATTGTTCTATTGCCATTTATTTTTAATTTGAAGCTATATAATTTGGATAAATTAGTTTTGTGATCATTCTGTCAGTGGTAAAACAATGTTTAGATTCCATTGCATAAAGACTTTTGAAGATAAGTCTTTTCTTTGCTTACATAATGATGATATGACCCTCTTGTCTACACAAGTGCAATGATGATTTTTGACAATGATTATGATCATAATGAAATACATTATCTTAAAGAAGTGTATGAATATTGACTTAAGTTTGAAACAAACAAATTGTGGATATAGAAACTAAAATCTGCTTTAGTTATGTAAAAACTGGGTTTTATATAAGCATTTTTATTAGCTGCTTACTGACTAATATGTGACAAAAAGATAATTTTGCTAAATCAAACAGAAAGAAGTTGATTAGTCAATTCAAGTGTGGCTACGAGGGCAATCTATACTTTATTTCCATCACTGCTAACAACGCTAATCAAAGCCTTGTCTTACCTTCGTGCATTAAAGAATTGATTTTCAGCAGTTTGTCTGAATAGAATTGGCTACTTTGTAATACCAAACCCAGATGAAGTCAATAGGCAAGAAAACTCAATGATTACCAGAAAATAATAGGGATAGCTAAGTAATCTTACTGTTTAAAAAAAAAATAGTTTGAGCCATGATGGCCTTCTTGTTGCATAATGCCTGATATGAATTGAGCAACATTTCTGTCCCTTGGTGAATTGGCATGCACTTTTCTAAGTTTGGATAAGCTTCTAACATTTTATTTGTGCTTCCAAAATCATGAAATATTTCTAAGATACCTTTTATTGTGCAGATCTTATTTTGCTTTGTTTTATGCTGGTATCATTTCTTCCAGAATATCTTTTTTTGGGGGGGGGTCACATCCACTACATTTATGTTGATCAGGTCACCTTCACTGAGTTCTTCTGGCTGCCTGTCTAAAGACTGTCCTTTGGCAGCAGTGTCAACATGTTCACAGTTTAGCTATAGCTTCTGTGTGTTTATGTTTCGTTTGATTTTCACTCAGAGGGTTAATAGACTTCTCTTCTTTGCTGCATGTTCATTTTTTCTGGCTTATTCCCTCTTCTGATTTTCTAATTTTATAAAATGGCATATCAGTTTCTAACTGGGGAACAAGCTAACACAACTACAGTTGACTTTGAATAACACAGATTTGAACTGTCCAGATCCACTTACCTGTGACTTTTGTCCCAACCAAAAGCGAATCAAAAATATAATGCTGTATTTGCTAGATACAAACCACATGCATATGGAAAACTGACATTTTGTGTGACACAGTTTCCCCATAATAAATGTGGGACTTGAGTATGCATATGTTAGAAGGACTTGGAACTATTGTCCCAAAGGATGACTGTATCTGATTTTCTGTTTATATACAAACTGAGTGACACATGCACAGTGTCCCAAACCATCAAACTTTGAAAGAAAGATATTCGAAAGATATGATTTTTTTTAAACATGATGCTTATCTGTTCTTTACTGATTTGTGGACTAAAGAGCTATCAGAAATATTTTTACTTTATGCAATTACATGAAGTTAACATATATTGATAAATGAAACTGAAATTGTGATGTTGGGAGTGATTTTATTTAACTAAACTATGTTAATTACAATGTGTATATATTTTGAACAAGAAATGCTGGTTGAGACTTATCTGGAATTTGTTAGCCATTTTCTCGCCACACCTATTGGCCTAGACAGAGTCTCAACATGCAGATTTTAATAGTTAGAAAGCATTCATCCTCTGTCTCTAGTATAAATGGATAATATTACCTGTCCTGAAGAATCTCATTACATTTAGAGAAAGAGATGATATATATAATATGAACAACCTTAGTTATTACACCATCTACCAAGTGATAATTGCTACAAGGGGGGAATGAATATAAAATCAAACTAACTGGCTGGAATGTGGTCAACTCTCAACACTTTCTTTGTAAAGAAAAAAATTGCTTATGAGTAAATTGTAAGATTCAGAACCAGTAGGGATTTGTTTTTAGAAATTCAGGATAATTATCCTTAAGATTTGAGGAAGAAGTAATTTCTCATTTGCGTTAAATCTGGTTTACTGCCGACTAGACAGGAGTTAATCAAGATGGCCTTTAAAGCTGTCTGCCATGTTATGGCTACTAGAACCGTCTTATTTTAATCTTTCTGCTTTAGAATAGATACAGATGAATGATCCCAACATTTCTGAAACCCTTTGTTTGTAAGTAAATCCTTGTTAGGAGAATTAAATTCCCCTTTTGAGGGGAAAACTGCATCTCCTGTAAGCCTCTAATTAGAAGGCAATTAGTTTCTTCAGGTTTCACTACTGGTGCCTGGGAAGATTTTTTTCTTATTGTCATCTTCCGTTTTCAGGGTTGAGATGTGCATGACCAGGCTGCACTTATTGAGTCTCTAGTCTCCCAACTGCCCTGCTATATCTGTGCGTTCTGCTTGGCCTGACTATGTGTGTTTCATAATGCTTGCAATAAAAAATGGTATTACTTCCTCAGTATATGCTAAGGATGCTTCATTCTCTAGTATGTGTTAAGAATTGCCTGGTGTGATAAGCACAAAAATTAAGAACAATGCTTTCATCTCCCAGGAGGTTTGTGTTTAATATTTCACATTTAACTTTAGATAGCATCTGAAGTATTTAAGAGACACCACTACCTAATATAAAAAAAAAAAAATATTGGCAGTATTTCCAAGGGTTAAAGTTGGCTGCAGTTACACAAATTATAGTATCAAAAGAAGTGTTATATTTTATATTCTTAGATTTTTGTGGATTTTAATAATCCACTCAATCTAAATTGCCTGAGTTGCTCACATTAAATTTGCAATTGAGATTCTTTTATTTACAGGGGAATAAATGAAAACATACCTAAAAAAACTGAGAAAAACATACAATATAATCGTGGAAATAGGAATATAAATCTAAACTAATGGCTTTATTTTCATGGGTTACTAAATCATTATAAACTATTTTATTAAATGTGTATTTAGAAAGACCTGCTTTTTACCTGGTAGCATGCCAAAGAAACTTTGCATGTGATGAGTAAATATACACTTTAAATTTGAGAAGAATAAATTCCTCTTAAAATATATATGTGTGTGTGTGTGTGTGCGAACAAACATTTGAAAAGCACAACATTGGAAAGAAGTGTTCAAAAGGTTAGTTATTAACTTTCTGCTTCATTGTGAGAAGTGGGGTGATGTAAGTGAGGATCCTATCAAATAAGAAAACTTAAAGTTTGAATATGGAAAAGGATCTCACTTGAGACGATGAGTTGGAGAGAGCAGGAGAAGGAGAAGGGAGAAAGCATTTCAGGCTATAGCAAAACACTGAACAAAAGCAGAAAGGAGCAAAGCAGTGGTGCCTCACCAGAGGTCCTGATAAAGCATCACAGACATGCTGAGCAGAAGTGAGGCTGTGGACGCAGTTGTGGCATTTTTGTCTCTACCATTCCATGAAACAAGAAACGGGTCAGAGCGGAACTTGGAATGGATCAGAGAAAAGAAAGAAAATGTGCTCCTTTCTTCTCCTCCTTAATTCCTTTTTTACTTTGAAATCATTTTGTTTTTAGTTTTGTTACTCTGAATAGCAAGTATGATACATTAAGAAAATAGAAGCAAATAAAATGAATATTTTGTCTCTCTGCATATTTATATACATACATATATTCACTAAGTTTTTATTACTTTATGCAGAGTTTTAAACAAAATGGGTTCATAATTATGGAATTTTTTGTGTTAGAAAAATATACCACACTTTCCCCATTAATTTAAATAATGAGCCCTAAAACATTTATAAGTGTATTTTCTAGTGAACCATGTTATCACATTAAAAAGTATAAAAGGACATGAAATGAAAATTTACTATCACATCTCTTATCATCCAGTCTGACCCACAATTTATAACAGTTACTTTGCATTATTCTGGTAATTTTAAATGTACATCTATGCCTAGTACTACATATTCTTTAACATGAACAAATTGCTACATAGTATATACAATATGACCTTTAGAATATAAAAAATCCCAGATATTTTTGCCCTATTACTGTGCATAGACAGATATTATATTTCCTTTTAAATTACTGCTTGTTACATTATGTCAATAAATGATAACTTTTATAGTCATGCTTTTTAATATTGAAGGACTTCTTATTTTGTCCCTTTCAGAATGCTGCAAACAGTAACTTTGTAATACAATTTTGCTTACTTTTTTGTATACCTGAAGAATAATTTATAGAAATGAGTTGCTTGGTTAAAGTGGTTGGAAGTTTTATATTTTGAAAGATGTTGACAATTAACTTTGTTTATATACTGAGTCAATTTACATTTCTACCAATGGCCAACGAGCATGGCTATTTCTCCATACCTGCATTTTTATCAGATATTATCTAATGTTTTTTTCTTAGTCAAAGTGATAGTTGAATAACCTTTAATTATCTAATCATCTTTCACAGACAGGCATTTTTTAACTGTCTGCTCTCCACAAGCACTTTGACTATTTTTTGTTCTGTCAGGTGACTTTTACTATTTTTGAAGGAACATGTACACTGTCAGCATTGACAACACTTTTAATCAGATAAGTTACAATATTTATCCTTACATGTCTCTTTAATTTTATAGGTAATGTTTTAAATTTATAAATTTTTTTTTTTGAGACAGAGTCACATTATGTTATTCTTGGTAGAGTGCTGTGGTGTCACAGCTCACAGCAACCTCCAACTCTTGAGCTTAAGTGATTCTCTTAACTCAGCCTCCCAAGTGGCTAGGACTACAGACACCCACAACAATGCCTCGCTAATTTTTATGTTGTTATAGTTGTCGTTGTTTAGCAGGCCCAGGCCAGGTTTGAACCCAACAGCCCCAGTGTATATGGCTGAGGCCCTAATCATTGAGATATAGGTGCTGAGCCTAAATTTATAAATGGTTTTATAAATATAACCCATTTTGTAGAATTTGCCTTTAGCGTCATGCTTAAAAGATCTTAACCATTTTGTTCATAGTTATGGCTATTCCATAAACTTTCATCTTTTGCCTTTCTGTAACACTAACTTGAAAAGATTATAAATGAAGGCAAAAAAACAGGATGGGAAATTTCAGCAAACAAGCATTTCAACAATTTTTAGAAGACCAAACTCTTGACAAATTAGGAGAGTTGGTTTAGCTAGGTAAAGGATACTACCTGCTAAAATTCATAGAAATGGGGAAAAACCTGAAGAATTGATGAGAGGAAGGATTGGGTATCTCAGACTCATTATACCTGGCCCCAAATAGGGCATACCCCAAGCCTTAAACCCCATAAATCATACAGAAGGAAATTTTATTCTCAAGGAAAACTTTTAAATGTTTTAAATGTTTCAGCCTAGTAACTGACAAAAACTAACCCCAAACTATAGAGTATCTTGGTGGTGTGTAAGAGGCTAAATGCTGAGGAATCCCAGATTTCTTCCCCACATTTTTGCTTTTAGAACCCAGGCAACCATAGTAATCCCGCAGACAGGAAACTGAAGGATTCTTCTGTAGAAAACTGAATTTCTCCAGACAAAGATGTTGTAAGACAAATATTTAGGAGTTCCTTCATGAGAAGGTATTTTTAACTTGGGATCTCTAGGTTAAAACTTGGGATCTCTGAGCAAAGAAAGAAAAACTGGATGGAATCGTACTCTATGAATCCAAAGGTGGAGAGCTGAGCCAAGAAAGAAGTTTGGCAATCTGTAACTCCAAGGAAGAGCATTCAAGAAAACAAATTTCAGGTACAAAGCCTATCAACTAGAGGACGGGAGACCCCTCCCCCAAGCAGGAGGCCTGTCACAGGCAGGGAACAAAAGACCTCTCACTTTACCTCACTGGAAAGAGCCCCTAAACTCCAGGTCTCTTTCTCCAGGGAGTTCCCACTTATGAACTTAGACACCACATTGCCCGGCGTAAAATTGAACAGATATTCCCCCCTACAAGTCTAAACTCCCAGTCCACCTTTCCCCCTCACATGGTGACCTGAAGTTCTGCCCCCTGCAGAGCACAGTGTTTGGTCTTGTCCTGAGAGATCAGGGCATAGTGTGGACTGACAACCATCAGGATGGAATCTGTGACTAACGGAGAAAAAAGAGGGTGTGGGAAGAAAGGGACACTTGATAGGAGGAGGAATAGTCCCTTGGTTATGACTATGCCCAGTCAATGGTGGTGTTTACCTTCTGTTTGGGCTGTGTCTGGTGGGAAAGGGTTCAGAACCCCCGGCTCTGATGGCACACCCTGTGGGAGAGTGGTTGCTCTGTGTGAACTGAGTTCAGCAGAGAGGAATGGTCCCCAGCCCCTGCTGGGCCTGTAAGCAGAGGCATGCAAGGCATGGACTGAGAAACGAGAGCAAGGGTGTGTTCCACTGCTTCCAGCAGGGCTGGTGAGCAGAGGCTTACTGGGTGAGGACTGAGACCTGAGGGTGTGTTCCACTGCCTCTAGCAGGGCTGGTGAGCAGAGGCTTACTGGGTGAGGACTGAGACCTGCAGGAAAGGGTATGGTACTCTGATTCCAACAGAGCCTGGGAACAGAGGCTTGCCAGGCAGTGGACTGAGACTGGCAGGCAGGGGCATGGTCCCCTGACTCCAACTGGTCTGGCAAGCAGAGGTTAGCTGGGTGTGGACTTGAGACCAGTGGTGGAGGCATGGCTCCTTGCTCCTACTGGGCCTGTGAGCAGAGAAGTGGACAACAGTGTAGACTGAGTCTGGTGGGTGGGAGTGTGGAGCACTAGCTCCAATTGTACTATTGAAGACTCTTGAACCCCTCTTTGTTACGCAGGGTTTGCAATGCCTGAGACAATTTAATTGGAACCTGTGTCTGGGGCTATCCACTCAGATACATTCTGAGGTTGACCTTAGAAGTTCTGAAGCAGAAAAGAACTGAAGGGTGGGGGCTGGGTGCCACAGCTGTTTGTATCTCTTCACAGTCAAGATTTAAACTGAATACTGTGGCTTCTTAGGATAAGGTAGAGATTGGCTGGTATCAAAACAGAGCTAGCTTGTGCTATCTCACCAAGTAGGTACTCAGAGTCTCCAGCCAAAACTCTGAAAGGGGTCTTTGTAAGGTTGTAGGACATAAGCCACAATTACAAAGCCTAGTGCTTTGGTAAGGGGCTATATCTACTACCTGGGAACCCCAATTCAATCTCAGCCTACCAATTCCAATAACCAAATGGTGGGAAATAAACATGGTGCAGACCCAACAGAAGAACTCTGGCAACATAAATAATCAGAGCAGATCAAACCCCCCAAGAAATGACAAAGGAGATACAACTGAAGATGCTATGCATAGGCAAATGGCTGAAATGTCAGAAATCAAATTCAGAATATGGACGGCAAATAAGATAAATAGAATGGAAGGTAAGTTACAGATTGAATTCCAAATAGTAGTTTTAAAGTTGTCTGAATAAATTAATGAATTCAAAACGCAAGTCACCAAAGATATGGACATAATGAGAAAAGAGATAACAGAGCTCAAGGGAACCAAAAAGTTAGTTGAGGAACTCCAAAATACAGTAGAATCAATCCTTCAGTAATAGAGTTGACCAGGCAGAAGAAAGGATCTCTGAAACTGAAGACAAAGCTTTTGAATGTCTCGAGACACTCAAAGAGGCAGACAAATGGAAAGCAAAAATTGATCATTCCCTGAGAGAGTTGCAGGATCACTCCAAAAGATCAAATATTCATCTTATAGGAATTCTTGAAGAAGAGGATGGCCCTAAAGATACAGATGCTCTCTTCCAAAAGATTTTGGAGAAGAATTTCCCAAGAGGTACAGAAGTTCTGTATCTTTAAATAAATCTGTATACAGAATATTCCAAGAGATATAGAACTTCAAATAGCAGACAATTTCAGAAACCCAGCAAGACTAAATTCAAATACAGCATCTCCTAGACACATTGTGATTAACTTTCCCAAAATTAAGATGAAAGACAAAATTCTGCAAGCAGCCAGACATAAGAAAATAATCACCTACAAAGGGAAATGTATCAGAATGACTCAGATCTTTCAGCCAAAACATTTCAAGCAAGAAGAAGATGGTCATCAAACTTTCATCTCCTAAAACAAAACAACTTCCAGCCCAAGATCCTGTATCCAGCTAAACTGAGTTGCATTTGTGATGGAGAAATCAAATGCTTTAATGACATAGACATGCTGAAGAAATTTTCCGTAACTAAACCAGCTCTCCAGGATATTCTTAGACCCATGGTCCACAACAACCAGTGCAATACTCTATCTCCAGAATTTATTAAACAAAACCCAACTTCCACAGTGGTGAAAGGATTAAAAATGTCCACTGGACATCCGAAAATCATGACACCTAAAACACAACCAGGCTTATCAGTTCTCTCAGTGAATGTGAATGGTTTAAATTATCCTCTAAAGAGGCACAGGCTGGCTGACTGGATATGTGAACTCAGACCAGAGATCTGCTGTATGCAAGAATCTCACCTTACCTTAAAGTATAAAAATAGACTCCAGGTGAAGGGATGGAGCTGTATAATACAAAAAAATGGAAACCAGAAAAAAAGCAGGGGTTGCAGTTTTATTTACAGATACAATTGGCTTTAAACCAACAAAGATAAAGAAAGATAAGGAAGTTCACTACATACTTGTCATGGGAAGTATGAAGAGATTTTTATAATTAACACTTATGCACCCTACCAGAATGCTCCTCAATTCATAAAGCAGACCCTAATGGGTATGAACAACTTGATATCTTCCTGCACTATAATAGTTGGAGATTTATCACCCCTTTGACAGTTTTGGATAGATCCTCCAAGAAGAAACTAAATAAGGAAATATTAGACTTAAACCTGACCCTAGAACAAATGGACTTTATAGACCTCTACAGAACATTTCGCCCTAATAAAACTGAATATACATTCTTCTCATCAGCCCCTGGATTGTCTTCCAAAATAGATCATATACTAGGACACAAGCCTAACCTCAGCAAATTTAAAAGTATAGAAATTATTCCTTGTATCTTCTCAGACCACCATGGAATAAAAGTTGAACTCAACAGCAACAAGAATCCTCATACTCAGACAAAGTCATGGAAGCTAAATAATCTTAGGCTGAATGATAGCTGGGTGACACACAAAATTAAGAAGAAAATCACCAAATTTTTGGAACAAAATGATAATGAAGACACAAATTATCAAAACCTGTGGGATACTGCAAAGGAAGTTCTAAAAGGGAAATTTAGGCTTCATTGGAAGCCTTCATCAAGAAAACAGAAAGAGAAGAAGCTAATAACCTAATGGATCATCTCAAGCAACTGGAATAGTAAGAACATTGCAACCCCAAACCCAGCAGAAGAAATGAAATAACCCAAATGAGGGCAGAATTGAATGAAATTGAAAAGAAAAGAATCATTCAGAAGATCAATGAAACAAAAAGATGATTTTTTGAAAAGATTAACAAAATTGATAATCTTTGGCCAACCTAACCAGAAATAGAAAAGTAAAATATCTAACATTGTCTATCAGAAACAATAAAGGAGAAATAACAACAGACACTTCAGAAATTCAAAAAATCCTCAATGATTACTACAAAAATCTCTATTTCCAGCAATATGAAAATCTGAAGGAAATGGACCAATACCTGGAAGCACACCACTTTCCTATTCCTAGACTCAACCAGAAAAAATTAGAAATCTTGAATAGACCTATATCAATCACTGAAATAGCATTAACAATATGAAATCTCCCCCCAAAAGGAAAGTCCAGGACCAGATGGCTTCACATCCAAATTCTATCAAAACTTTTAAGAGGAGCTAGTACCTATATTATACAAGTTTTTCCAAAGCAAAGAAAAAGAAGGAATACTTCCAACACATTCTGTGAAGCAAATATCACCCTGATACCCAAACCAGGAAAAGAGCCAACAAAGAAAAAAATTATAGAACAGTGTCATTAATGAATATTGATGCAAAAATATTCAATAAGATCTTAGCAAACAGAATTCAACAACACATCAAAAAAATTATACACCATGATCAAGCTGGTTTTACTTCGGGGTTACAGGGTTGATTCAACATACACAAATATAATACATCATATCAATAAAATAAAAAACAAAGACCATATGATTCTCTTAATTGACACAGAAAAAGCCTTTGAGAATGTCCAGCATCCTTTCATGATCAGAACACGTAAGTAAGAAAATAGACATAGAAGTGACATTTCTTAAACTGATAGAAGCCATCTACAGCAAACCCACAACCAATATCATATTGAAAGGTGTAAAATTGAAACCATTTCCACTCAGATCAGGTATAAGGCAAAGATGCCCATTGTCTCCACTGATATTCAACATAGTAATGGAAGTCTTAGCCATAGCAGTCAGGCAAGAGAAGGCAATCAAGGGTATCCAAATAGAGTCAGAGGAGATCAAACTCTCACTCTTCACTGATGACATGATCCTATACCCAGAAAATCCCAGGGACTCAACTTCAAAACTCTTAGAAGTGATCAAGGAATACAGCAGTGTTTCAGAATAGAAAAAAAATACTTATAAATCAGTAGATTTTATATATGCCAACAATAGTCAAGCTAAAAAAAACAGTCAAGGACTCTATTCATTTTACAATAATGCTAAGGAAGATGAAATATCTGGGAATTTACCTAATAATGATGTGAAAGAACTCTATAAAGAGAACTATTAAACTCTGAGAAAAGAAATAGCTGAAAATGTTAACAAATGTAAAAACATACCATGCTCATGGCTGGGAAGAATAAATATTGTTAAAATGTCCATACTACCCAAAGCAATTTACAGATTTAATGCAATCCCTATTAACGCATCGTTGTCATACTTTAAAGAACTTGAAAAAATAGTACTTCATTTTATATGGGATTAGAAAACAATCTTGAATAGCAAATACATTACTCAGAAATAATAACAAATCAGGAGGAATCAAGTTATCAGGCTTCAGGCTATACTATAAATCTATAGTGATCAAAACAGCATGGTACTGGCACAAAAACAGAGTGGTAGATTTATGGAACAGTATAGAGAACCAAGAGATGAACCCAGCTACCTATCATCATTTGATCTTCAACAAGCCTATCAAAAATATTCAGTGGGGGAAAGACTCCCTATTTAGCAAATGGTACTGAGTGAACTGGCTAGTGACCTGTAGAAGATTGAAACTGGACCTTCCACATTTCACCATTAACAAAAATTGATTCTCACTGGATAAAATATTTAAACTTAAGACATGAAACTATAAAAATAGTAGAAGAGAGTGCAGGGAAAACACTTGAAGAAATTAGCTTGGGAGAATATTTTATGAGGAGGATCCCCCAGGCAATTGAAGCAACACCAAAAATACATTACTTGGATCTTACCAAACTAAACAGCTTTTGCACAACCAAGAGCATAGTAAGTAAACCACACAGACAACCTTCAGAATGGGAGAAGATTTTTGCAAGTTATTCTTTTGACAAAGTTCTGGTAACTATAATCTACAGAGAATTCAAACTAATCAATAAGAAAAGAACAAATAAGCCTATTTCTATGTGGGCAAGAGACTTGAACAGAAACTTCTCTGATGAAGACAAGCACATGGCCTGCAAACACGTGAAAAAATGCTCATCATCCTTAATCAAAACCACTTTGAGATATCATCTTACTCCAGTAAGATTAGCCCACATTACAAAATCCCCAAACTACAGATGTTGGCATGGATCCCAAGAGAAGGAACGCTTCTACACTGCTGGTGAGAATGCAAGCTAATGCGACCTTTTTTGGAAAGAAGTTTGGAGAAGGCTCAAGGAACTAAAAGTTCCATTTGATCCTGCAATTCCTCTACTAGGTATATACTCAGGTGATAAAAATTATTTTACAACAAGGACATTTGCACCAGAATGTTTATTGCAGCCCAATTCATAATAGTTAAGACATGGAAACAGCCCAAGTGCCCATCAACCCACGAATGGATTAACAAATTGTGGTATATGTACAGCATGGAATACTATGCAGTCATAAAAGAACATGGAGACTTCACATCTTTTATATTAACCTGGATGGAGCTGGAACATAGTCTTCTTCGTAAAATATCTCAAGAATGGAAAGAAAAAGTATCCAATGTATGAAATTAATATATAATCACCTACACATTCATATGAATGGCAAAACATAACTATAGTCCAGAGAGTAGAAGGGAAGGGGGCAGATTTGGGAGGAGGGAGGGTGTTTGGGGGACCTCACCTAATGTGCATGATGCAATGGTATGTTTCAAAACTATTAATAAATGAGTATAATTGTGATGGATGTGTTACTTAGTTCAATGTAATATTGTATATTGAAGCAGTACCCTGAACCCCATAAATGCATCAATGTACAAAGTTATGATTCAATAAAAAAAAAAATCTGCTTAAACATTGAGCTCTATAAAGAAGGTTTTCAAAATATCACAAACAGGAGGAAAAATCATACATAGTGTGGGGTTGGGGAGAGAATACATATAGGAAGGCATAAAAGCTAAATCTATTTAAAAAAGAAAATATTGTATTTGTATTTAATAAAATGAGATAGCAGAAAAGTTTGAGTATCTCTAACATAAAAATCTGAAATCTGAAATGCTCCAAAATCTAAAATTTTTTGAACAATCACATGATTTCTGACACTGGTGAAAAATTCCACAACTGACCTCATGTGATGGGTCACACATGTTATTTAAAATATTGTATAAAATTACTTTTAAGCTATTTGTATAAGGTATACATGACATAAATGAATTTCATGTTTAGACTTGGGTGACCCTTAAGATATGTCCCCAAGATATATTATAATGTATATACAAACACTACAAAATTTAAAAATGTTTTGAAATACCAAACACATCTGGTTCCAGGCATTTTGGATAAGGAATGCTAAGCCTGCCTAAGCATATATGGCTCTTCACTGGGTTTTGCTAATTTTTGTTTTAAATATTTTAAATGCATATAGCATTGATTTGGTAAAATAATATCCATTAAAGGATTTCTCTAGACTTTAGTAAATAGTTTATTTATTTTTTTTACTTTTTATTTTATTTTTAATCAAATCATAGCAGTGTACATTAATACTATCATGGGGTACAGTGTACTGTTTCTGCATGCAATTTGAAATACTTCCATCTAACTTGTTAACATAGCCTTCATGTATTTTTCTTAGTTATTGTGTTAAGACATTTATATTCTACAATTAGAGAGATTCACATGTACCCTTATATGATGAACCATAGGTGTGATCCCACCAATCACCCTCCCTCCACCCACTCTCCATCCTCCCTCCACACCCGCCATCTCCCCTCTCCCAATATTCCTGGGCTAAAATTGGGTTATAGTTTTCCTATGAAAGCTATAAATTAGTTTCATAGTAGGGCTGAGTACATTGGATACTTTACATTCCATTCTGGGGATACTTTGCTAAGAAGAATATTTTCCAGCCTTATCCATGTAAACATGAAGGAAGTAAAGTCTCCATCTTTATTTAGGGCTGCATAGTATTCCATGGTATACATATACCACAGTTTATTGATCCATTCGTGGATCCATGGGCACTTAGGCTTCTTTTATGACCTAGCAATTATGAATTGGGCTGCAATGAACATTCTGATACAACTATCTTTATTGTACTGTGATTTTTGGTCTTCTGGATATATACCTAATAGAGGAATTATAGGATCAAATGGCAGGTCTATTTTTAGTTCTTTAAGTGTTCTCCCAATGTCTTTCCAAAAGGAACGTATTAGTTTGCAATCCCACCAGCTGTGTAGAAGTGTTCCCTTTTCTCCACAACCACACCAGCATCTGTGGTTTGGGGATTTTGTGATATGGGCTAATCTTACTAGTGTTAGATGATATCTCAAAGTAGTTTTGATTTGCATTTCTCTGATGATTAAGGATAATGAGCATTTTTTCATATATCTGTAGGCCTTGTGCCGGTCTTTTTCAGAGAAGTTTCTCTTCAAATCCCTTGCCTACCCTGAGGGGCATCACTTGTTCTCTTCCTGCTAATACATTTGAGTTCTCAATGGATTCTGGTTATTAAACCTTTGTTGGAGACATAACCAGCAAATATCTTCTCCCACTCTGAGGGTGTCTACTTCCTTTACTTATTATGCTTTTGGCTGTGCAGAAGCTTTTTAATTTGATGAGGTCCCAGTAGTGTATTTTTTATGGTGCTTCTATTGCCCAGGGGGTCCTCTTTATAAAATTTTCACCCACACTGATTTCTTCAAGTGTTTTCCTTACACTTTCTTCTAGTATTTTTATAGTTTCATGTCTTAAGTTTAAATCTTTAATCCAGTAAGAGTCAATCTTAGTGGTGAAAAGTGTGGATCCAATTTCAGTCTTCTACAGGTCGCCAGCCAGTTTGCCCAGCACCATTTGTTAAATAGGGAATCTTTTCCCCATTCAATGTTTTTAATTGGCTTGTCAAAGATTATATAATGGTAAGTAAGCAGGCTTTTCTCTTGGTTCTCTATTCTGTTCTATACATCTACCTCCCTGTTTTGTGCCAATACCATGCTGTTTTGATCACAATCTATTTATAGTATAGTCTGATGTCTGGTAACGTGATTCCTCCTGCTTT
>NW_003852653.1:578477-588688 GCF_000181295.1 Otolemur garnettii | reverse complement strand
ATAGTTGATGCTATTTCAGAACTTGATATAGGCCTGTTCAACATTTCCACTTGATTCTGGCTAAGTCTTGGAAGGTAGTGTGCTTTCAAGTATTGGTCAATTTCCTTCAGATTTTCATATTTCTGAGAATAAAGTTTCTTGTAATATTCATTAAGGATTGTTTGAATTTCTAGGGGTCTGTTGTTATTTCGTCTTTACCATTTCTGATTGATGAAATTAGTGATTTTACTCTCTTTTTTTTTTTTTGGTTAGGTTGGCCAAAGGTTTATCTATCTTATTGACCTTTTCAAAAGACCAACTTTTTCATTTCTTTATCTGTTGGATAATCCTTTTGTTTTATATTTCATTTAATTTTGCTCTAATTTTGGTTATTTCTCTTCTGCTGGGTTTTGGATTGGAGTGTTCTTCCTTTTCTAGTTGCTTGAGATGTCCCATTAAGTTGTTAACTTCCTCTCTTTTTGTTTCTTTGAGGAAGGCTTGCAGTGCTATAAATTTCCCTCTTAGGACTGCCTTTGCAGCATCCCAGAGGTTCTGGTAATTTATATCTTCATTATCGTTTTGTTCCAAAAATTTGGTAATTTGCTTCTTGATTTCATCTCTAACCCACCTATCATTCAGCATAAGGTTATTTAGTTTCCATGTTTTTGTATGAGTCTGCAGATTCCTATTGTTACTGAGTTCAAGTTTTATTCCATGATGGTCTATGAAGATGCAAGGAATAATTTCTATTCTTTTAAATTTGCTGAGCTTAGACTTGTGACCTAAAGTGTCATCGATTTTGGAATATGTTCTGTGGGCCAAGGAGAAAAATGTGTATTCAGTTTTGTTAGGATGAAATGTTCTGTAGATGTTCATGAAACCAAATGCTGAATGGTTAATTTTAAATCTAAAATTTCTGTGGTAAGCTTCTTTTGGAGGATCTATCCAACCCTGCCAAAGACATATTAAAATCTCCAACTATGATGGTGCTGGGAGAAATCAAGTTGCTCATGTCTATTAGAGTATCTCTTATAAATTGAGGTGCATTCTGGTTGGGTGCATAAATATTGCTGATTGAAATCTCATCGTATTGAGTATTACCTTTAACCAATATAAAGTGTCCATCTTTATTCTTGCTTACTTTTGTTGATTTAAAGCCTATTGTATCTACAAATGAAATTGCAACACTTGCTTTTCTCTGCTTTCCATTTGCCTGGAATATAGATGACCATCCCTTCACCCTTAGCCTATATTTGTCTTTTAAAGTAAGATAGGATTCTTGTATGCAGCAGCTATCTGGCCTGAGTTTTTGTATCCAGCCAGCCAGCCTGTGCCTCTTTAGAGGGCAATTTAAGCCATTCACATTGGTTGAGAATATTGATAAACCTGGTACAATTTTGGGTATCGAGTTTTTTGAAAGTCCAGTGGACATCATTAATCCTTTCGCCACTGTGGAAGTTGGAATTTGATCAAAATTTTCTGTGTAAGTTTACTTATGTGGTGGAGGATTGTGCTGGTAATTATGGAAGATAGGTCTGAGAATATCCTGGACGGCTGGTTTAGTTATAGCAAATTTCTTCAATGTGTGAATGTCATTAAAGTATTTAATTTCTCCATCATAAATTAAACTCAGTTTAGCTGGATACAGGATCCTGGGTTGAAAGTTATTTTGTTTTAGAAGGTTAAACATCAATGACCACCCTCTTCTAGCCTGAAAGTTTTCAGCAGACAGATCTGCAGTCATTCTAATGTTCTTCCCCTTGTAGGTTATGGTTTTGTTATGTCTAGCTGCTTTCAGAATTTTCTCTTTCATATTAACTTTAAGGAAGTTAATTATGATGTGCCTGGGGAATGTCTTGTTTCCGTTGAGTTGTGCTGGGGTTCTGAAACTGTCTGCTATCTGAATTTCAGACACTCTTGGCATGTCTGGAAAGTTCTCTTTCATAATTTAATGAAGTAGATCCTCTGTGCTTTGTGAAGCCACATTGTCACCTTCAGGGATTCCTATAAGACGAATATTAGTTTTCTTTGAATTGTGCCAGAGCTCTCTGAGAGAGTGATCATTTTTGCTCTCCATTTCTCTTCTTCCTTGCATGCTTGGGCATGTTCAGAAGCTTTGTCTTCAATGTCAGAGATCCTTTCTTCTGCCTGCTCCATTCTGTTACCAAGGGATTCTACCATATTTTTCAGATCTTTGAGGGCTGCAACCTCCTGCCTCAGTGTTTCAAAATTTTTGGTCATTTTATCTTTGAAATTGTTGAATTTTTGAGACATATTTTGAATAATTTCTTCAGATATCTTTTGAATAATTTCTTGAAATTCTAATTTCCTCCTTTCTACCATTCTGTTAATCTTATTTGTGATCCAAATTCTGAACTTGATTTCTGACACCTCAGCCATCTGTTTATGGATGGGATCTTCAATTGCATCTGCCCCATCCTTCCATGGGGTAGTTGATCTACTCTTGAATTACTAGAGTTTTTCTGCTGATTCCTCCCCATGCTGAATTTACACTGTGTGGTGTCTGTACCAGAACCTTTCAGTCAGTGGCCTCCACCCAAGAAGATGCAGGCTTCCTCTGGTTGCCCAGAGAGGCAGAGCTTTTCTTTCTGGAAGAGCCTCAGGGGTGTGGGCTTTGTCATTCCCACTGCTGTGGCTGCTGTTCTTCATCTTGGGGTATAATTGATCTAGTATGGTTTCCTCTCAGCTGACTGTCCTCTCATAGTTCTTGGGCGACTAGCCAGGGATGCCAGGAACATACAGCTCTGGCTGTTCTAGGCCCACCTGGTGCAGGTGCCTGGAATAGGGAGCTCCTCCGTCATCACCCACAGGATGCATGCGGTTCTACGAAGCTGTTCTGGGCCCACCTGGAGCTGGGGACTCCTCTGCCACTGGCCGCGGGTTGTGTGTGGCTCTATCAAACAGTTCTGAGCCTGCCCAGCTCATGTGCCTGGATCAGGAAACTCTGCCACTGCCTGTGGGACTCACATGGCTCTAGTAAACAGTTTTGGGCCAGCCCTTGCAGGGCATGTGTGCATCTAGCAAACAGTTCTGGGCCCACCCAGATTGGGGAACTCCTCTGCCACCACTTGCGGGACGTGCGTGGCACTAGCAAGTAGATCCAGTGCAGGAGGCTGGAGTGAGGAACTCCTTTGCCGCCACCCACGGGATGCCCGTGCCTCTAGCAAATAGTTCTGGGCCTGCCTAGAGTTGGGGACTCCTATACCATGGTTCGTGGGTCATGTGCAGCTCTAGCAAGCAGTTCTGGGCTTGCCCAGAGCTGGGGACTCCTCCACTGTTGCCTGTGGGATGTGCATGGCTCTCGCAAACAGTTCTGGGCTTGAATGAAGTGCGGGACTCCTCTGCTGCCACCTTCAGATTGCATGCAGCTCTAGCAAGCAGTTCTGAGCCAGCCTGGCCAGGGTGTCTAGAGCAGGGAATTTCTCTGCTGCTGCCCGCAGGATGTGCGTGGTTCTAGCAGGGAGTTCTGGGCTTGCCCGGAGTGGGGACTCCTTCACCAGCCACTGCAGGGTACACGTGGCTCTAGCAAGCAGTTCTGAGCCTACCCAGAGCGGAAGCCTCCTCTGCAGCTCCCTGTGGGATGTATGCAGCACTAGCAAGCAGATGTGGGCCTGCCCGGAGTAGGGGACTCCTCTGCTATCACATGCCTGGTGCGCATAGCTCTAGCAAGCAATTCTGGGCCTGCTGGGCATGGGGGACTCCTCAGCTGCCCTCCACAGGGCGCGTGTGTCTCTAGCAAGCAGTTATGGGTCCTCCTGGAGCAGTGGACTCCTCCACTGCTGCCTGCAGCACGCATGTGGCTCAAGGAAGCAGTTCTGGGGCCTCCCATGTGGGTGCAGACTCCTCCACTGCTGTCTGTGGAATGCACAAGGGTCTAGCAGGTCTCCAGCTGCTGTACTGGGACTGGGCACTTGGTTTGGCAGGGGTGGGGGACGCTGCTCTTGTGCTCCCCCTCCCTGTCTCTGGAGGCAAGGGGGAAGGGTGGACTGGAAATTCAAAATGGCAGTGAAAACGTTTGTTTGGTTTTTCTGCCAGGTGAGAGAATGTTTAGAATCTCAGCAGGGTCCCGCTAGGGGAGTAGACCCCCCCCTTCCTGTGGTTCTCACACATGGGGTGAGAATAATAGGTCCTCAGTTCACCGCTTGCCTATAGAAAACTTATAGGAGCAGACGAAGAGAAAACCATAACTTTTTTGAGGCGGGGGGAACAGACATTTTTCCTTTGGGATGTATTATGTATCTGTAAATTGCTTTCTTGGAGTCTCAACTTGCCTCTGCAGAGGTGACCTGCAGATAATCCTCTTCTCTCTCAGCTGGGCTCCCAATTTTCAACTTTATTGTGTATTTTCCGGACATTATCCTTCCCTCTGGACAGAAGCTTCTGTCGGAAGCTGGCACCTGTTGGCCATCTTTCCCCTCTCTTCCAATAGTTTATTTTCTTTAGGAAACTAATTTATTTTCTTTTTTCCTTTTGTTTTTCTTTTTGTTTATATCTAGTCAACCTGGGTTTTGGGAGAGTGAGAAATATTAATGATCTTACTTTATTTTCAGTTGCAAAGAGAGAATCAGTTACAGATGAGTAAGTTATGGAGATTTAATGTGCAGCACAGTGACTATAGTTAATAGTATTGTATTGTTTATTTATAATTTGCTAGGAAAGTAGACCTTGTGTCCTCACCAAACCCCAGCACACAAATGGTAACTATAGTGGTGGTGAATGTTTTGATTAATTGATTGTGGCAAGCATTAAACAATATATGTCATCAAATCACATTGTGCATCTCAAATACATCAACTTTTGTCCATTACTCAGATATGAAAATGCATCTACTGCATTGAAAAAAAATGAGTTAGTCACATAAACTCTACTTTGGAAGCATTTTGTTTTCCTCAAAATTTTAAATTCTGCTTTCTTCATATATTGAGTTTTTATATATACTTGGTCTTTTTTAGACTCTGAATTCTGTTTCATTGATTATCTCATATCTTTCTGTGCTAAGATCTCATTATTAGAATCACTGTTGGAATATAGTATTTTTTAATATGTCTTGTTCTTTTGGGGGAAAGCTGTAGCTGTTAGAAAATTCCAATGTATGTCAGGGCACAGTGGCTCATGCCTCAACTCTCAGTCCTTTGGGAGGCCAAGGAAGGAGGATCGCTTAAGTCCAGAGGTTTGATGGTATAGTGAGCTGTGATGACACTACTACACTCCTCACAACAAAGAGAAGTCTTGACTCAAAAAAAAAAAGAAAGAGAGAGATAGAAAAAGAAAAAGAAAAGAAAGTTATGCAAATTATAATGAATATCATATATCACAATCACTTGTCCTGGCTTGGAGGGGGAACAGCTTAGGTAGAAGCTCTGGTCACTATTTAAACATATGATGAATCTGGGAGCATAAATCAGAAGACACAAAATTTTTAAATGGATCTTGCTTGATTCTTCATGGAGGAAACAGAAGCCTTTGGAAAACAACTGTCTTATGACCCTGAAACCACATTTACCCACACACCTGGATATCTTACCCTTTTAACTGTGGATAAACTATTCATAAGCCTTTCTTAAGGCAACCCCTCCATTGGTTTAAGACACCATATTCAGTAGCATATGAACTTCCTAATTTTTCCATTCTAAATACATAATAAAATCAGCAAGGGAATACACAAACTAATAAGATTCTCTCAACTCCTCACCTCTTTCTATTTACTGTTCCAGTTTTCTCATCTATAGCAAATCATTTGCTACTCATAATTTACCTATCTCATAGACTCCAGATGTCGATTCACATTTGTTCTTAAACTCTCTCCAGTAATACTATTGCTTCAACCCCTCCACTAAAGTGTATCTTACCAAAATCACCAATGCCAGCATTGCCTCCAGGGCCACCAGTGAATTTCTAGTCTCCATCAAGTTTGATGTTTCACCAATGAGCTTTCTCACTTTTCTGAAATGCTTTTTCACTTACCATCATTGGACAGAAAACACACTCCTTCTTTTCCTCTTGTGTCAGCCATTTCTTCTGTTATCCTGATCTCTATATTCTGGTGTGCCCAGAGTTCAGCCTTTGGCCTTCTTCTCTATAAATGCTTATTCCTAGTGTGTTTTTTACCTGTTCATATTGATTTAAATAACATATATTTCTAGTCTCACCAAATTTCATTCCTCTGGATTTCTCTTGAATTATTGAATAAAACTATCATTTCCAACTCATTACATGACTTTTAATAGGCCTTTCAAATTTAACATTATATTAATATTATGCTTCTATGTTCTTAACTCTCTGTCAAGTCCATTTCTCCTATGTCTTTGTTTTGTTATTGTTCCTGCAAAAGAAATTTCAACTTTCTCATTGTTTAACTCCTAAATCTTACAGTCATCCTTGATTCTTCTCTTTACCTTACTGCCTTCTACATTTTTTAAGTAAATCTTTTAGTGAAATAATCTAGAATCCTACATTTTTAAATACTTTCACTTGTATCTTCCTGGTCCAAACAACTATAATCTCATCCAGACAACTATTGTAATCTACTGAATGGATTCTTTGTTTTTACTTTCTGTGTAATTTTAACTCAGCAGTCTGAGTGAGCTCATGGAAATCTCTCAATTCAAGCCACTCTTCTCTTCTAATACTTTTAGTGACTTTTAATCTCAAAGTCAAAGTCATTCCCTTACCATAGTGGGAAAGACTTCTATCACCTTGTTGCCCACCTTTATTTACCCTCACTCACTCCACTCCACCCACATTGGCCTTTTTGATTTCCCTTAGACAAGCCAAATCTCCTCCATTCACAGGGCCTTCACAGATACTATTTGTTTTGCCTGGAGATATTTCCAAATTTCCAGTTCTCTACTTCACTGTTGCTATGTTGCTCCAGACCTCTAATTAAAAGTCACCTGCCAAACATGTTATTCCTGCTAATTCTATTTAGAAGAGCAACAATCCTTAATTTTTGTTCTTAGGGGAAAAAGTGGAAACAACTTGGAAACACAACTAAAGAAAGTTAAGTCCACAACAAGCACATACCACATACAGGCTCATTCCACAAGGGATAATCACTGTAATGCATAACCTCTTTCAAATTTTCTTATGACTAAAGCATTTAATAATGTATTCCTTTTCAAAAACTTCATCCATTTGCTTTTGTTTTCCTATCTGAGAGAATTATTTAAAATACATTGTCTCCTCCAGGAAATTTTCTTCTGTGGAAAACTATTTTTGCCCATGCTTTGTCTTCCAAAATAAATGCACCTAATTTTTTCTGTTTTCTATTTGTATAAGCTTAGAAATATGTTGTCATATTGAACTGCACTTTTCCCATCAATTCTAAGCAGAAATAGTATTTTCACATTCTCACTTATAAATTCATTTACCAGGCTGGCAATCCTTTGTCTGAGTCTGGATACTACAACAAGTTCGAGCTGTCTAATAATATTCAAATTACCTTGAATTTCAAGTTCTTATTTATTATATTTTCTACCCTTTTTGAACTTTCATTATATTCTTGCAAGAGAAGATTAAAACAACACTAAGGATTGATCATTTTGCTTTCATACCTCATTCTATTTATGCTGCATCTTTTTTTCAAAGAGTAACCTATCCTTTTTTCCTTAAATAATAAAATGTCTGTGAACAATTTTTATTATACTATATTTCACAAACTTTGGTTCATTCTGGGTCTAGTCTTATTCCAGGCTTCTACTATCTTTGTCTCCACCCCCTTCTGTAGATAAAATCCATCTCATAATTTGTAGAGCTGCCACAGGGTTTGAGTATTTATTTCCTTCACTTTTATTTATATTTCCCCAAATTATTTCCTATTATATAGTGTAAAAGTTATTACTTTTAATATCCCTCCTAATGACCTTCTTAAATGAAAGATGAATTTGCTATTGTATTACAAATAGTGGGACTTTTAATCTGGACCTGAGTTTAATTTTTAGCTCTAACACATATAAACTTGGACATGCTTCATTACCTCTGTGAGTCTTAGATTTCTCTATAAAATGAGGTAAATAACACATTCCCTGAAATTTGTTAGTACTTTTGTTTGAACTAATATTTTTATAATATTTTTTAAGTCTCCTGTATAAATTAGATGTTCAAGAAATACAATGATGATAATAGTCATAAGATTTTATCTGATTTTTTAAATTCTCTGTAATAAAGTATATGTGAATTATGGCTCAGTAATTCCTATGTGTTTGTATGTGCGTCGGGGGATTATTTTGTATTCTACTACTGAGAACTTCAAGGTACCCTAACAACTATCTTTCATTATTCCTAGTATTCTAATTGATGTGAATTTCAGATTATTCATTTCCTGATTCTTTCATTGTGAGATTTAAATTTGCCAATGTTGTTAGTTGAGATGCTCTGACAAATATAATTTTTAGTAGATTAATAGAAGATTGAGGTTCTCTAACTACTACAAATCTTTCTTCTATTTTGGAGAAGCATGCCTTGGTTGTGAGTTTTCAAACATTCTTTCACAGAGATACTGCCTTTGCTATATTAAATCATCAAGTCCTAGTTAAAACAAAGTGTTCCATTTAGGGAAGAGAATCTTAGCTCTTTTTGTGAATCTGCCATCTTGGTCATGACATCCAGGTGATACAAGAAAACAGTTTCTATCATTATAGTCCAATCTAGAGGTAGAAAACTTCAAACAAAAAGAGATGAAAATAAATTGTTCTTAGTATCCTGAGTAGATTTGGAGTTTCTGGTTCTTTCAATTCTATCATTTATCCCTTCCAGAATCAGAAGATGTAATTGTCACTCTTGTCAAGGGTGATTAATCATAAACTTGGCATATGGGCTGGCCAACACACAAGTTTGATGGGGAAGTGGGCTGTGCCCTATTAGAATAATTCTAGGGACTCTTTCTCACTTACTAGCTCCCCTGGACATCTGTTTGGAGATACTCTATTGGACTTTTATAACATGAGCTAAAATGTTCCAGAAAATCTACTTCTTCAATTTTGACTGTCATTTTAAATAACTTAGGTGGAATTCACCAGAAAACTTATTACAATAACTTAGAAATTTCATTTTTCTCTGCTATTTACTATCTATAGAAACTTAACAAACTTTCTCAATTAAGCTTATTTTGTTCATTTGTAAAGGAATATATATTAACAATATGTATCTGAGATTTCTTGTAGGAATCAACTGAGGCAATTTTATGAATATATTTTATAAACAAAAAGTTAAGCTACAAATGCTTTTTTGAGGGAGAAATCAAACCTTTCATAGTATTCTGGAAAGAATGTGGGCTTCATATTTTAATAGACCTGCCATGAATGTTGAGTTTTGCCAATGCCAGCTATGTAATTTTGTCCAAACAACTTTCCTTCTCAAAAGCTCAGTTTTTTCCCCTGCAAAGAAGGGATGCAATTATTCACACCCAGGAACTACTACAGTAATTACTTCTAAACCATATCAAAATCACATAAAATAATGCCTGCTGTATATGGTGCTGAAAAGTGCTAATTCTTTACATTTTCTTCTTTATCTCACTATCAGAAGGACCAGATCTCAGGATTTTACTCTTCATAGACAATCTTCTCAGAAGCTAGGATACCGACAGAAAAATAGACAAAATTGTAATAGTGGCCATTTCATAGCCCTAAAGTAACATTGCTTAGATCTTTCAGCAACAGAAAGAAATCACTGCCTATAATTTTTCTGTTCCCAGATCAGCAGTTTCTTTTTGAATCTCCTCCATTTTGGCAGGTAGACAAGGTCACAAAATACACAATTGCCTGATTTTTTTTAAGCTAGCCTCTGACCACAGAGTCAGTGGCATTTGCAGCTTTTTAATTATACATACATGCCCCTTTCATCTTGCATAACTCTGAGCAATAAAATTAAACACACAATCTTTCCTCTGGGTGAGTATTTGCATCATAAAACATTTATATTTTGTGTTAATCAGCACATCTATATTTTGGTGGAGTATATATGGATGCAAGATGCAGGAGTTCACTATTACAATGAATTTATAGTCCAGAAGAACCCACAAAAGTGTTAGAAAATGTTGGCTATTGTGCTCTTTTAGGAAAATATATGGCCTAAGGATACAGAAGTGCTGACTATTAGGAAACCAAAGTAGATTTAAAGGTAGCAAACAGCATGACATGCAGTTATATTAAAATAACTTTTAAGAATTTGATCAGGTGGCTCAGCGCCTGTGGCTCAAGTGGCTAAGACAA
>NW_003852653.1:517407-578259 GCF_000181295.1 Otolemur garnettii | reverse complement strand
AAAAAAAAAAAAAAAAAATTTGATCAGGAGACATGGGAGCCAGGAAACAAGAAAGATAAGGATACCCAACTTGTGAATCAGTACCTCTGGCAAGATTTAGAGATATGTTGGCTTTGAGATAGCGATAGAGACAAATTAAATGGAAATTCTATTTTCACTTAGGGCTTAGGGAGTCCACAATAAGCAAATAGAATTTAAGAAGCAAGTTTGTAAGTCTGATGTCATAATCCAAATCGTAACATTATCATATTGATTTGGCTCTCAATTTTTTCTGTATGCCTGCCTTCCTTGTTTTATTTTATTTTTTTATTTTTTATTATTAAGTCATATATATATATATATATATATATATAGATCATGAATACATTTATGCCTTTGTGGGATTCAATGTGTTGATTATTTGTACAAATTGTAGTGCTTTACATCCTACTAATTAACATAGCTTTCACCTCATTTACTTAATCACAGTGTTAAGACATTTGTGTTCAATATTTGATAGATTTGACTTATACCCTTGCAAGATGCTTCACAGGTGAGGTCCCATCATTAATCCTCCCTCTATCAAACCACCTCCCTCCCCTTCCCTCCATCATCCTGGGCTATACATTCTACAATAGAGCTTCACATAGTCACTACTTTAAGAAATTATCATATGAATAAATAGTATTTTCCTTTCCAGACAATATAAGCATCTGAGAATTTAAGGTCTTTCATTAATCCAAATAACTATATTCCAATCTATTTTGAATACAGTTTATTTCAAGTAAGAAAATATTTAGCCAAATTAAAAAAAGATCGTGAAGTACTTTGCAAAAAAAAAAATCAATTCAGAGTAACTGCTCAATAAATACTGTTATTATCTTTAATTCAAACTGGTTGTATTTTCAGTCTATGTGTTCAGGGTCATTTTTTGTTTTATTTACTCAAATTCCATTTTCAAAGGTAGAAAATTCATTAATTTATTTAACAGTGTTGATAAAAATGTTCTAGATTCTATATTAGAAAATAAAAAGATGTAGCTTAATAATTCTTTTATCAAAATGTAAGTTTAAAGTCTAGTTGAAGACATAATCTTAAGACAGTGAAAAAAAATCACGTATCATGGCAGTATGGAGTAAGTTCCGTGTAACTAGTGAATAATAAAATCTGTAGGAATCGGTAGAAGTGAAAGTCATGAGGTTATCATGATCGGTGAGGGCTATATGATGAGAAGTTTATCATTAACTGAACTTCACAAAAAATGAGTATTTTCATTGGTTAAAAAGGAAAATTATCTAAAAGCTAACATATCTCTTAGAGATATTTATAAATGGAAACAAGGATAGCCCAGGCCTTTTGACAGATTAAAATATTTTAAAATGGTGTGAATATGCAAAGCATTATTTGAACCATTCTGGATAAAAGACTTTTTTTGGAATTAGTGGAAACATAGCAATTGAAAATGGAAATAGTTATTATATTATCTTCAATATAAGATTAGTACCTGTGGCCTGGGCATTATGGAATTTATTTTGGGATAAGAGAATGATGTAATGAAAAAAGGGTGTTTTGAAAGGTTAATTCCAGCAGTTATGTGTTGAGTGTATGTGACATTGCCAATATTACATTAAGGAGATGCAATTAAAAAACAAATATAATAGAATATTTCAAAAATTAGCTGACTTTCTGAACTTTTGTAGTGCTTAAGTAAAAGGTGTATATGTTTATATCTATATGCAAGATGACTATTAATATTTTAAAGTATTTGGATTCATGCCTCTCCATTCTTGTGATGTATTACTAAGAATAATGAGTTCCACTTCCATCCAGGTTAATACAAAGGATGTAAAGTCTCCATCTTTTTAATGGCTGAATAGTATTCCATGGTATACATATATCACAGCTTGTTAATCCATTCCTAGGTTGGTGAACATTTAGGCTGTTTCCACATTTTGGCAATTGTAAACTGAATTGTGATTAAACAGTCTAGTGCAAGTGTCCTTATGGTAAAAAGACAATGAATGCCCTAGTATAAAGAGGGGTTTGGGGGAAGGGAAGAGCAGAGAGAGGGAAGGAGGGAGGGGGTGGGGAGTCTTGGTGTGTGCCACACCTTTTGGGGGCAAGACACAATTATTAGAAGGACTTTACCTAACAAATGCCATCAATGTAACCTGGTTTCCTGTACCCTCAATGAATCTCCAGCAATAGAAAAAAATTTAAGTATTTGGAATTATAAATCAAGAGGTTTGAATAAGATGATCTCTATAGTCCCTGTCAGCTCTCAGACACTAATGATCATGTCTACAGACAGGAAAAATTATTTGGTAATGTCATACAGGAATTATTTTATATAGCAGCTGAATCTTAAATGCCACTTCAGTGAATGGCTTGGAAGAATTTTACTTCAATAAAGACAAGGTAGGAGGGCATTTAGAAGCAGAGAAATAGAATTTTTAATGGTCTAGGGCCATTAACTATTATATTATGAATTCTGTTTTTTAAAGGGGTGGATATTCTCTCCTTGAAGATGCTCAGGTTACATTTCAACATGCTATATTGTTGAGTATTAACTTGATATATGGCTATTTTCTCTATAGGTGATATTTTCATATCTTCCATATGGCTAGGAAGGAAATTATTATCAAGGACTTAATGTTCGCAATGCTACATGATGTAGATGGGAAAATTCCATCCCTGGAGAAATTGTGCTTAGACTGGAGCAGAATTATCAAGGCACCAGAAAACTCAAAGGATCACAATGAACACTAAATAAGATGGAAAAAATACAATAAACACTGTAATAACAATAGCAGTAATAATACTAATATTTATTTTCATGAAATGTGTAAAGATAAAAAATGTATTATCAAGCTTTGAAACAGCAGCATATTATACTTTGGCCATTTCTACAGTACATGTCAGAACTATTAAAAAGATTAATGTGTTCTATATATTTGCTTCTCACTAATTAAATAAATGGGAATTTAGTCAATAAAACCTTGAAATTATTAATAGTAAAATCATCTATCTAAATTCCCAATATAATTTTTAAGGTGTCTTCAAATTAACTTCAAAATTATAAGCCAAAAGTTTAGCAATACACTCAGTTATGCTTAAATAATTGTAGGTCAAAATGCATTTAATATACCTAACCTACACAAAAGCTACAAAATAGCTTAGCCTAGTCTACCCTAAATGTGCTCCAAACACTTAAATTAGCCACACCGTGTGAGCAACAGAAAATTTATTTTACAACAAAGCATTCAATGGCTCATGTAATTTGTTGCCTACTGTACACTACATTGAAATTACAATAGGTTTGCAACATCATAAGGTCAAGAACTTGTAACTCAAATCATTCTAAGTAGGTACTGTCAGTAGTTACTGGAATCCATAAAAACTCATCAAGAAGAGACCTCAACTCTAAAGCTGGGAAAGAGAGAGAAAGGGTTTGCTGTCATCACCTGTGGCAAAACAGGTCCTACAAACTCAACTGGTGTAAAACATGCTAATTGAACTTTGTAATTTAGACAGAGCTTCCCTGATGTGTTCCAAAGAGGAAGCAGTGTAGTCCCATCAGATGAGCAGAGTAGTGTATAGATGGTGTTTCTGTTATTACATGCATAACACATTATACCAACATTTAGCAGCTTAAAGCCATTTTACCTCATAATTCTTTAATCTGGACTAGACTTGGTTCTTCTCATGCTATATGCTAAAGAAATAATGTCCCAAGAGTCTTCCTCACTCACATGTTTTGTGCCTCATGTGTAGCTGAGACAGCTAGGAGTTTGTTGGCTGTCCCTCTCTTTCCCATAGTATGGTTATTTTGCACTAAAAGAATGGTAGTCTCTGGGTAATAAGATGTTTTCATCAAAATCATCCTCCAAAAGGGAGTCTGACAAAAGGGCAGAAGCTGAAATTTGCAAGTTTTTCAGACTTTGGTATTGGAAGTTAAACAGAATCATCTCCACCACATTGTCGTGGTTAAAGGAAGCTGATACTCAAGAGAATGGGAAATAGACTTCACCTATGGAGGGAAAGAATAACAATATATTTGTGGTCACCTACCATGGGAACCCAGGCTCTTTGTAGCTTGTAACTTATCACAGAGGATTCTTCTGAGAAATGTGCCATTAGGAGATTTCATGATTGTGTGAACATCACAGAGTATAACACCCTGTAGGACAGCTTACTGTACACCATGGCTGTATATTATGACTCCTAGACTACAAATTTATCCAAAGGTGGTAAGGTCATGAATACTGTGGCAATTATAACACAGTGGTAAATATTTGTGCACCAAAACATATCTAAATATAGAAAAGGTACAGTAAAAATTTAGTAGTATAATCGTATGGGACCACTGTTGTATATGTGGCCAGTCATTGGCTGAACATTGTTATGTGGCACATGACCATAGTTGTGTGATTGCTAATCATTCTTGAAATAACTCCTTGATCTAAGATAGCTGTATTTGCACCTGTGCATTAGGTGAAATAAAAGGAACAGAGCATAATTTTCCTTTAAAGGGCACGTACTGAAATTTACCTTCACCAATTCTGCTTTCATTTTGTTAGCAGAACTTACTTGCATAACCACATCCAGAAATAAGGGAAGCTGAAACGTAATGTTCTGACACACATGTGTCCAGCTAGTAAGTCTGAAGTTCTTTTTCTATTGTGGAAGGGTATAAGACATTCAGAAGTTTCTAGCACAAAATTTAGTGGTTTTTAAATTGTGTATTTTTTGTACTGTTCACAAGTAAAAGCTTTATTTTAATCCTGTCTCCTCTGTAGAATATTCTCCAGAAAGTACAATATGGAATTCTGGCAGATCACTGTGGAAAGGAAGGTGGCTTTCCTGGAGGGTATTTTCTTTTAATGGCATTCCCTTTGAGAGCTTGCTTCTTTTAGACCTACTTTTCTGTATTGCAAGCTCCCATCTCTCTTCTCCTATGTGAGGTAGGCATTCTTCTAATTAAGTAGCATCTTCAGATAAATATGAATGCAGCCAATTGGTTCTCTGCATGCAAAATTCAGCTAAGCTACCAGGAAAGTATTGCACCAGTGTGTGTCTCTTCAAACCTTAAGCATCATTTTAGTAAATCTCAAAAATTTTTGCTTTCTATTCAATACTGACCATCCCCCTCCTTTACACAGAAATGACTGCTTATAGGTGTTTTATTTAGGGGGAACATGTGGTATTTGTCTGAATAAGAACAAAATAATTTCCCTCAGAGGGTCTGCCAAATCCATTAGAAACACACTCTCCATCACTGTCTGATATATACTGCTGTACTCACTTCCTAAACTCATCCAGATAGAATATATATCTGAAGAAAGCAAAGGAGTTCTGACTTTAGTTTTTCTTTAGTAATATAAATGATTTAAAGGAAAAATCAAACCAGAAGACACTAGCTAAATATTATAAATTGATTCAAAATATAATCACAAAACTCAATGTTTTACTTACTTTTATTTTACCTATATAATATAGTCACGACGCCATCCTTTTTTCTGTCTCACGTGAGTTTTACCTACTCATCTTTGCAATCTTACTTCCCTAGCTTCCTTCTCAATATTGAACCAGCATGGGCCATCTGCTTAAGTGAGTCTTTACCATTCAAGTGAATCTTCTCTGCCTGTTTGCTTTGCTTTTGAGCACCTGGCCAGGCTGCTCTGCCTCTGATAGCTTATATTATGTTGATTTGGCTTAGTTTCCCAGAATCACCTTCTCTAAAGAATATTCTAAGTTAGAGCTGTCCAAAAAGAGGAACTGGCAATACATTTGGGGAATGGCATTTAGGTAGCAGCCGCTATTCTCAGATGGTCTCCAAGGTCACTTGCTGTGACAGGAAGATGCAGAGGTGCCAGTGGGTTCCTGCCCCACTTCTGTCACTTAGGTGTCCTGATCTTTTCAAAAGCAGGGCCGATTAGTCAACAGCAGCAGCCCTCTGAGGCTCTCTCAGAAGCTTGGCAACAGATCCACTGCAAAGAAACTAAACTTTGCATGAACTTCCTCATGAACATTTTCTTTGTGACCCCATTTAGCCTTTGTATATACTTGGCTTCTCTGACTAATTGGTTAAAAAAAATTCATATTCGCCCAAATACCTCCTAGACATTAACTTCCTAGCTCTTACCAAAAATATGTAATATCTAATTACTATTAGATAGTATTTGATCAAACTGACAGTTTTTCAGCTTCCCTGGCTTAATCCTAACTGTTAGAGTCCCATATAAGGAAGGATACCATACCAATAGTTGGACTGATTACCGCCAGATGACAAATATAAACTCCTCACCCCTTTTTTGGTTTAAGCCATTGTTCATTTAATGTTTTCTATTACTTATAGATAATCTAATCAGAACTAATATACTGGCTCTTTAAAATTATTGCAAATGGCGTAATTACCCTTACTGCCAAATTATTGTTATCGTATCCTGGTTAATGGATAGAAAATCAGATGCAATTTCATTGAATTGACTAAAAGTTCCATATGCAAGAGACAATGTAAAAATATTTTTCTTACCACTGTAAACCTAACATATAATAATAATAACAACATAAAAATATATAGACAAAAACATTTATTGAATAAGGAAATGAACTTCTTTTGGATATATAATACTTTATGAATAAAACATGGATAATTTGGGAAACTTTGGTAAATATTTCACACCTCTAGGGTAATATTTAGCTGCTGAAAAGGTAATTCATTTTACGACTCACTTAAGTTTTAAAGTGAAAATTTTCAATTGTACTTCCATAGCCTAGGGATTAAGAATGAATTAATTCAGATAATAAGTACCATTGAAATTCTAAATTAATAGTCATATTCCTTATTGTCATGGTTTTTACTCTAAAGTTTTCTATTTCCTAGGAGAAGCCATCAGTTGTTACAAGAATTCATAAATCCATAATGCATCAGACATAATTAGAATATTAATATATATATCTAGTACATACGTGACTTACCATCTTAAAAAGGCATATGAATACTATATTTGAATTAATAATATTTACATATATTTAAGAGTTACTGAAATCATAGTGTTTTTTTCTATGTTCTCTCTCAAATCAGTAACTACTAAAAATTAGAATTCAGAAATACTATCATTGGTGTCTTTACAAATAAAACTTGAGATAAAAAATCTTTTTCTATGTAACTTAGTCATTTAGTCATCCCTTTGAAATAACAAATGCAGTCATTAAACAGGATGTCCATGAAGTTTGTGTATAGTTTAAAATAGTTTACTATAGTAAATTGCACGTGAACTTCATGGCCACCCTGTAGGCACACACACACACACACACACACATTTATGAGATTCTGCATCAGTGCTGGGAAATAGACAAGGATACTATCCAGCAACTAAAAATTTCAAGAAAGCATTAGAAAAATATGGTGCAAGTAAGATTTAATTAAGAATTGCCTAAGGTCAGTAAATATGCTGAGAGGAAAACAAACAAACACAAAGATAATAGATAGATGGATCATATATTCAAAACTCACCAAGATTCTAACAGTGGCCAAGAAGAAGAGGTAGTGAAATGACTGTTGCTGGGCAAATTTCAACCATATGAATAAATGATGAAATTTTAATTCAATATGAAGGGGCAGGGAAATATGAGAATTATAATGTGATGCAATGTGAAATATATTGGATCACCTGACAAGTATTTTTCCCAAATACATTGATCTTGAATCTCTGAATCTCATTTGGCCTTTAGCTGTTAAAGGAAATTACAAAGAATAGAGCAGGTTAAAATATCAACATTAGGAAACAATAGAGCAAATTCATAAAGTGGGACATTTTGCAAGATAATAGACTGGATATTTTCAACATTTCAATTGTGTGAAAAAAAGTTGACATAATAAAGCTTATATTGATTAAAAAATACTCAAGTGACATAACAATCCAGAAATAGATTTTTTGCTTGTAACTTTTTTTTGTTTCCCTGAAATGTACCCCTCCTTCTATGTCATCAGGGACTTTGGGTCTTATGCATTAGCTGTCCATTGTCTTTGTGTTTGTTTATTATTATTATTATTATTATTGAGACAGAGCATCAAGCTGTCACCCTGGGTACAGTGCCTTGACATCACAGATCACAGCAACCTCCAGCTTCTGGGCTTAAGTGATTCTCTTGCCTCAGCCTCTCAAGTAACTGGAACTACAGGCACCTGCCACAACGCCCAGCGATTTTTTGGTTGTAGTTGTCATTGTTGCTTGGCAGGCCCAGGCTGGACTCAAACCAGCCAGCTCTGGTGTACATGGCTGGTGCCTTATTCGCTTGAGCTACAGATGCCAAGCCCCAGAAATAGATTTTTTAAACTGCTGATTAGAAGAAAAAAACAACTATTTCTGGTATTATGGCTATATTACAAAATTCCCTTAATTTCTAGAGATGAATCATTTATGGATGACTTTTGTCTGTGCCAGGCAAAATAATAACCTTCCAAAGATGTCTGCCTGGTGACCACTTCCCCTCCCCAATTTGTAAATACATTGTGGTACATTGTAAAATGGGAATTAAGTTCCATATGGAATTGATGTTGCTAGATTAACTTGTATGATTTAGGTGAGACCAATGTAATCAATCACAGGTGCTTTAAATGTAAAAGATGGAGACAACATTCAATGAGTGATGTGGTGTGGTCCTGTCAACACCTTGATGTTAACCCAGGGAGACTCATTCTAGACTTCTAGAGCCAGAAGGCAAAAAATCTATACTAATTTAAGCCTCTAAATTTGTGCTAGTTTGTTACAGCAGCAAGAGGAAACTAGTACATTGAGATTCTAATTTAAACATTTCATCAAAACAAGTAAAAAATTAAATAAAGCAAGTGTAAATAACTAGTAACAGAAGGGAACCCATTTTACTCCTTGAGTTTTAGGTATGTTTGAAAAATGAGTAATTTTTAAAAAGTTATCAATTATACCAAATATATTTTAAAAATTAGAAAACTGAGTAATGTGTTGGTAAGCCAGGAGAATATAATTTTGCATCCATTGCTCATGGAAAGTAGGCCATGGCCCAGCAGTCAAGAGATAAGCAAATAGCGTATGTGGCTAAAATTTGATCCTGCATATATATGCAAAGAAAATCTCACACAATTCCCTTCAAGGGTATTAATGACTATGGTGACAGAGACATTGTTTTTTATTTGTCCATAATTAGGAAGAAGAACAGAAATAGGAAATAGCACACTAATTTATATAACAGTACACATTCATAAACAATATGCTATTTAAAGAAACCATGATGTATCAGGAGGCCTAGAAAAGTAAACAGAAAAGTCATAGAAAACTTATTAGGGATGCACAGAAAAATAAAGTTCACAACATTAACTTTTAGGTCAGCCTATCTCAGTTTCACAGATATAAACAAGAATAGGCCCCATCATTTGTAAGGAATAATAGAGTTTATCCCCTTCCATCTTCTTTTGACAACCCATCTTGCTCATATTTTACAAACCATCCTGAATATTGCAGAAAACAGATCTATTTGAAATGAAAAAAAAATGTATCACATTGTTTCTTCTCTTGGTCTTAGGAAACAATCCAGAATCCTCTGCCTATCTTCCATGAAAAAGACTAGCCTTGTGTGCTTTCTGTCATTTTCTTCTATTTCTTCACTACAACCCCTCTTTACCTCCTTTCACTTCGGAAGTTTCATGCTCCTCCTTCACACATTTGCTTTTATTTTGTTGGTTTGTTTGGCTGTAATTATTCCTCTGACATCAACTCTTCCCCAACACACACTCACTTCCTAGGAAACCAAAGATTATATAGCGCTTAAAACAAAAACGCAAGAAAAAAATATATCCTAGGTTTCCAGATAGTTAAATTCCCTTATTGTGTATCTATAGTAACTTATGTATCTCCTTAACGGTACTAATTTGAATTCAAATAAAATTATACAGTATACAAAGAGAGCTTTGTTTTGGTTTCTATAAAAGATTTCCTGGCTTGGAGCCTGTGCCTCAAGTGGCTTAGGCACCAGCCACATACACCTAAGGTGGTGGGTTCGAATCCAGCCTGGGCCCGCCAGAATAACAATAATGGCTGAACCAAAAAATAGCCAGGCGTTGTGGTGGGCACCTGTGGTCCCAGCTACTTGGGAGGCTGAGGCAGGAGACTCGCTTGAGCCCAAGAGTTGGAGGTTGCTGTGAGCTGTGATGCCACGGCACTTTACCCAGGGGGATAGCTTGAGGCTCTGTCTCAAAAAAAAAAAAAAAAAAAAAGATTTCCCATCATGAGATGTTTATGAGAGCAGGGATTTTGTCTTTTTTATCTGGTACACATATTAGGTGCTCTTGAAATATTTGCTAAAGTTTTAAAATAATTTCTGTGTCTAAGCTTCTATTATTAAGTTTACTTAAAAGTTTTAAGACAATGTCCTCTACTGTTTACAGATAAATTAAGCAAAACTTATGTACAAAGATATTGGAGATATTTGTTCATCATAATACGTGACTACACAGATCTATTTTAAAATTTACACATGGATATATAAAATAAAACTTTGTATATCATTAGCAATGTTATTCTCTTCAAATGTCTAAATTGTTTTCACAAAAGATCATGTATTAGCTTTACAGGGTTAGAAATTATACTAATTATATATATTTTCTAAATTATACTAACTATATTATATTTTTTGAATTCAATGCAAAATATGTGCAATTAAAAACAAAATAAAAAAATACTATGCATTAAGTATCTCAAGTATCTGGGTAGCTGAAATACCCAGAAAGATAAAAGCTCTTCTAAATATCTTAGAGGTCAAAGAAATGATTCCAGTATACTCGTATTTAGAAAATTATAAGTTGAGTTACAAGAAAGAGGAAAAATAGCACATTGGCATATTTCAATATACTGAGAATGAACACAATTAAACACAAGTAAAAATTCAAAAGGAAGATACCCTCATTAATTGGAAAACAGAAAATTACAAAAATCCCAAACTATCATCCAGATGCAACGTAATTTGGACCAAAGCAAAAAGGGTCATAAAAACCCGACATAAAGCAGATGTTCAAAAGTCTTTTTCGGGGCCAGGTCAGTTTAGGCTTTGCAGCCATATGCTTTTCATGCAGCAACTCAACTGTGCTGTTGCAGCATGAACGCAGCCAGCCTGTATGTAAAGGAATGGGGGGCAGTCTGATACAATTTTAATGAACATTAAATTATGAATTTTGTCAAACTTTCCTATCATAAAATTATTTTTCCTTTTCCAACCATTTAAAAATGTAAAAACCATTTATAACACTTCAAATGTACAAAAACAGAGGAACAAGGGCTATAACCTGCCAATGTCCATCAAAACTTTCCCTCTGTCAAATATTAAACAATAAAGGTAATAATGGGGGTCTGGGACTGATATGTGAACCAGAAACTATCCTGCCATTAAATTCTACTGTTAAACTTAGGCTTTCCTGTGCTTAATACACATATACAGTCTGACCTAGACGCAGCACGAACCCAATGTTCTCTATGCCTCTTTTCCTCTTGTTTCCTTTTATTTATGCATCAATCTACAAGATGGCAATAGACTAGAAATAAAATATGATGCATTGTATTTCATTGATTTCTTTTTAAAGATGCACATTGTCTCACCAATAGCACACGTAAAATTGATATTTATCTTATTATTAAAAGTGCCTTGCAATCTTCATCAGCCAACCAGGAGTCATGAAGTAGTTGTCATTGTCATCATATACCAGTGGTTCTCAACCTTTCTAATGCCACCTTGTATTTTCATTGTTACAAAGGGGTTGTGACCCAGAGGTTGAGAATCATTGAATATACAAATGTAGTCGTTGCTGTTTTACTTTTTTTTTGCAGTTTTTGGCCAGGGCTGGGTTTGAACCCACCACCTCCAGTATATGGGGCCAGTGCCCTACTCCTTGAAGCCACAGGCATTGCCCCTGCTGTTTTACTTTTTAATGCTATGTATTCTGTATCACATTGTCCCTACATGTCTTAAATTTAATTGCTCTTTAAATGCCATCATGAAGAGGACATTTTTAAAATGAAATGTTTTTGGTCAGACAGGAGGGTTGATAAACAGCAGCCAAATTATGTCATGATTAAAATAATGAAAATTTTGTCATTTATAACCATACAGGAACTATGGATGGGCCGTATAATCAATTTAGTAGTAGAGCTAATGAAATATGGTAATAGATCTAAAAAAATCCTTACAGTGACTTGCTAATGTCAACTTAAGGAAAATAAAAATTGTAATATAAACTTGAATGTATAGAAGATAGTCATTGTTTCTCTTCTCCTGAAAAGCATTCCATAGTACAATTTTTAAAAACTATTTTCTGACTGTTCTAGAAATTCTCATCTCTTCTGTATGTGTAGAAAGCTTATTACTATTTCCCACAATATACCATTTATGATTTAAATTCAGGAGAAAGGTACCATATATAGGGTACAAATGATAAAGAGTCAAAAAATAGAAAATCTAGTGTTGGGATTAATGATAATTCATAGTCCTTTCTCAATTTTATTTTTTATAAATTTGTAAATTCTTTGTTTCTCAGCTTATATATTATCTATTTTCTTAAAAAATGTTTGTGAAAGCTAATATAGGTAACTGTTCCTATTCACTATATTCATTTTCTTTTTTCTCATTTATTAGTTTCTCTTTTAGCTTTATCAAAAGTTAACCTTACTTCTCCAGTCAATAAAATTATTCATCACATAAAGGGTGTTCTCAAGCAAGTTGGAAATTGTTACCAAGGTTTTTAATGAAGACCTGTTACTCAGATTCACCTTCATTCACCTACCAGTTAACTTTGGGACGTGTCAGCCAACATCCTACCTAATTGTCTTGTCATCTAGTATATGTTATTTATAGTTCTAGTAAGTTTTCTTGGGTAGCTATGTTCCTCATAGAATATCAAGAATTAAGAAATAATGAGCTATATAAATTATGGGTATAAAAAAATTGTCACTGAATCAGGAAACCTTAGGGGAAGTAGAACAGATATTTCAAGTCTATGTCCCTACCACCATGATGTGCCCAATCTTGTCTGATCTTAGAAGTGAGGCAGGTCAGACCTGGTTAGTATTTGGGTAGGAAAATAGATATTTTAAGGTAAAATACACAAAAAATTGCTTCAAAAAGATGAAGACTATGGAGAAATGCCAGTAAATAAGATGCAAAATAAAAAAGACTGCCCATAGAAAAAGTGGAAAAGAATAATAATTGATTTATACATATGTTCTATATTCATTTGTTTAAAGAATATTTCATTAGCTAGCTAGATGTCAAGAACTTGGAAATGTCTATACTGTAACTGCATTAAACTATTTAAAGGAATGTAAAGATGAGCACCTGACCAATAATAAGGGCAAATGCAATTTTAAAAAGACATGTAGATGAACAACAAAGAGATAAGATTTCCTAGTATAGTGGAGATTCTTACCACTGAGCCAAATCATCATACACGTAAAGGTTCTTGAGGGAGTAAACTGATCGCTGAGAGTTGAATGAAGTTGACCTGGGTGGATGAAATAATAAAATTCTAATGTAAGGGTCAGTTAAAGCAATTGGATCCCTTTTGTTTCTTTTATAAAATTTTGCTTCACATTTTCCTTCATCCCAGAATTATACTTACAACTTGTCTATTTGTTAGAATACTTGAGAAAATTTTACCAATAGTTAATATGTCAGCTGTGCTACTTTAATTGCACCTGGACAAGTCACTCTGTTCCTCCAGGCGTTAGCACTTATAATTATAAGATGAGATACATTCCCTGGTAAAACACTCTCTGGCTGTTGTTATTTAACATGTGGATGAGTCCTCCCTGTAGGCAATCTGGGAATTAACAACTGGAAAAAAAGCTCAATGAAATAAAACTGTTGACTGCCAGTTTAAGAATTAAAAGGGTTACTAATGCCCAGACTGGGGAAATTATGTCAACAAAAGACAAATCGACACCAATTGATACCGGATTTTTGATACCAGATTTCCAGGCTCTTGGTCTCAGTGCTTCGATGAATGAAGTGATGGACCACAGGATCAGCACTAGGTCAGGTTTTATTTAACAGGTATGGGTAAGGTTTTATTTACAGAGGTATTATAGCTCTCACAAAGAGCCAAGCCTCCTTGTAGAGCAGGATCAGCAGCAGAAGCTCTATAGCTCTTACAAAGAGCCAAGCCTCCTTACAGAACAGGACCAACAGTACTAGTGTTAAAGCTCTTACAAAGAGCCAAGCCTCTTTGCAGAGGAGGACCAGCAGTAGAAGTGCTACAGCTCTTACAAAGAACCAAGCCTCTTTGCAGAGGAGGACCAGCAGTAGAAGTGCTACAGCTCTTACAAAGAACCAAGCCTCTTTGCAGAGGAGGACCAGCAGTAGAACTGCTACAGCTCTTACAAAGAGCCAGGCCTCCTTGCAGAGCAGGATCATCAATAGAAGTGACACAGCTCCCACTCTCTCTCCCTTGGAGATCTGCGACAGTCTGCTGAAGTCTTGCTCTTCTGCTCTATCTTCCTCAATGATCTGCGATGATCTCCTGCTAGGCTCTCTGCTCAGGGGTTTATATAGTGGTAGTCCATTGAGCTTGAGAGCTAAGCTAATTGGTCTATTTTCTCCTAGGAAATAGGAGGATTGAAAATGGACCAATAGGGGATGCACTGGAGGAATAGCCAGTGTTTTCCCCTGCTAGGGTCCAGTCTTTTTTGCTACTGGAGACTCTGGTGGGATAGGAAAGCTCCCTCCACTTGCTCCAGCCTGCTGGTTCCTCTGCTGGCTGCCACAAAGACAGAGGTGGCAAGTCCCCCACCCCCCCTCGGCTGAGCTGGCTGGGGCACCACTTTTCCGGTATCACAGTTATCGCAGTTTCCAGTCTTTTTCAAATTAAAATCTACAGGTTAAGGCAGGGTACAGCTTTCCTAGTGAGACACCATATTCTGTTTCTACCTCTCTCAAGAAACAAAGTTTTCTTTTTGGCCTTAGTTTGGGAGGAGAGGAAACACATCATATATACACATATGTATTTTCTTTTTTTCTTTTTTATGTATGTCATGAAGGCCCTGTCTTCAAAAATCAGCAGTTTTCCGCTTACACATTTGAATCTTAGTTCAGGTTTAAGCTTGTTTAATAAACTGAAAGCAAAAGGAGTTGAAATGCTGATAGATGAGGACCATAGCACCTGGGTGTGTAAAGGGAGGGAAGAAATAAATTTCCAGAAACTGAGGCAAAAGCTAAAGAAGAACATCATACACAAGTGGGAAGCTGCAGACATGGAATTACGGTTTGCAACTCCTCATTAATCTGCCCTAAAACTCTGACATTTGCTATGCCTATTTTGTTGTTGTTGTTGTTGAAATAAAGAAAGAATACCTAGTCTTTCTTTATTTACCATGTTAGATTGTCACAAAGATTGGGTTCTAAATGTGATAATAAATATTGAAGGTGCTCTGCAACCACAAAGTGTTGCACAAATGTGACTGATTAGTATCTTAGTATCATCTACATTCCAGAAGCTCAGACTATAATGTAGTAGACTTTTCTGAGGCTATATTGATTTCCAGCTCTAACAAACCATAATAAATATAGAAACAAAGTATAATGTGTTCTCCCTGCCCTTAAAACAATTTCACACTGTTTGAGAACACAATATATACTACCATAAATACGTAATGTGAAAAGAAGTTTAAATGGATGAGTGTAATCCTAAAATCCATAGCTGTTTGTTAATTGACTAGAAAAATTGTTAAGTTCTACTACATATCTCTTAACTGTATGTTTCATAGAAAGCATAAACTCAAAGTCTAAAGCTAAGTTCATTATCTAGACATGGATGATTACTTCTGAAAAGAGTGAAATATCAAATTTCCTGTTATGGTCTACCTGGGTAAATGTTAGTGGCACTAACATGTCAGCCAAAAGCCTTACAAAAATTTTCATCTGAAAAAAATCACCTGATCCTCTTCAGTCTATGCCCTTTATCATTCTTCATTTCATCCTTATAATGTTAGAGCCTTTATATTACTGTCAACCTAAAGCAATATAAAAAAAAATCCCCATTATGGATTTTTTTGGCCCCTCCCACCCCAGTTCATATGTTGACATCTTAACCCCCAATGTGGTGGTATTAGGAGACAGGACTTTGGGGAGATAAGTAGGTTCAGATGAGGTCATGAGGGTGGGATTCATGATGAGGCTTTATAGGAAGAGGTAGAGACACCAGAGCTTCTTTCTAGGGCCACAGCAAGGAGGCAAGTATCTGCAAAGCAAGAAGGCCTTGCCAAAAATTCCTTCCGATAACACTTTGATCTTGGATTTCCTGGTCTCCACTGTGAAAAACGGTTTGTTGCCTAAGCTACCCAGTCGAAAATACTCTGCTAGAGCCACTTAAGCAGACTTGCACAATCCCTATTCAGTTTTCCGCCTGGAATTGTTTTTACTTTCATACTGCCTAACTATGTCAACAATCCCCTATCTTTTCTGTATAAAAGATAAAATTCCCCAATTAATACAATAGAATTTTCTTCAACAGGCACTGGGCATCTTCTGATGCCTCAACTCTGGCTGTTCATTGCAGATGAATTTTTTATTTTTTCCTACAGCTTTTAGTATCACATAAGGTCACCCATTCACTCATCTGAATCTTTTCCCTTTTGTTTTATTGTGGAATGTCCTTACCTATTTTTGTCTTTTATGGCAATAAATCTATCCTTTAACACTAAATTCAAATTTTTCATCATCCATTCCCTCTCTTACAAATATACTTATATATTAATATACACATATATTAATATTTATATATTCTGTTCAATTCAAAATAAGTTCATTTTGGTCACACACTCCCAGGCACTGTGTAGGCACTGGTGATACAAGGATAAATAAAACATGTACGAACTCTTGCCTTCACGGAGCTTCAAATGTATCTGACTCAACTTTATTCTAGTCACAATACATTATCTCAAGTTTATCCCTTACCTGTGGTTCTCAATTTTCCTAATGCCATAGCCCTTTAATACAGTTCCTATGGGTCTTGACCTACAGGTTGAGAACCTCTGCCTTATACGATTGTGGCAGTAATAATGTTTTTCTTGCCTTTTGTTCATACCTAATACCTAACAAAAGTCTCATTGAAGCTTTTATTAAATAGATAGGTTTTATACTTTTATAGATTAAATTATTGGAGAAGTCTATATGAAAGATATTATATTTGTGTTATCCTAGAATAGTTAATATGTGGATTATTAGAAGAAAAGAAGACACTGTATAATGGGAGCACAAAGTTAGAAGCAAAAGAGGAAAGCATGAATTCAGCTTTGGGGCACATAGTGAAACATCCCGTCTAACTAGACCTAAGAACAGCGGGGCATACGTTTAATGACAATTATTCAAGATAAAGAATTTGAATTAAAAATGGCCACAGTTCAAACCCTCAGCTCTGTTCTTTAAGGCTGTATGTCATTAAAGGAATAAATTGACCTGCCTGAATCTCAATTCCATTGACTATAAAATAAAGATAATATCTTCCTTGTTATGTTTTTGTAAATAAAACTTGCAAGACTGAAGTAAAAGGGCCACACTAAATAAATACTAATATTTAGAATTATGATTATACATGTGTAAGATAGATCCACTGTTTGAAAAACTTTAAGAGAGGAATTGAAGTTTACAAGTGACTTTTGTGAAAAATGTTACTGCAATTTGTGAGTAATTACTACTTTTTTTCCCCTCAATTTGTCAGGCAATAATGTAAACATTCACAAACAATTTTAACTTAATATAGATAAGAAGAATTGCTAATTCTGTCTACATTCACTCGCTGTTAATGTGTTAAGTTATATAGTAATACATATTAAAACTGAACACATTAAAATAAACAAAGCTTAAATATAGTACACGCTACTAAAAGTTAAGTAATTTCTAATACATTACCAACTCATAATGTCTTAAAGGACCTTTAATAACAAAGTGACTATTGAATAGAACCAGAATAGTTGATAAAACAGAAAAAATACTTTTCTCAACTGAAAGGCTATTATATGCCAGATACATATTTCCCTAAGATCTTTACATGTTTTTTCCTCTATGAACTCCAAAAATAAGCTGTAATCTAAAGAAGATATACAAATGTCCAATAAACTCAAGAAAAAATGCTCAATATCATTAGTTTTCAGGACTAATTTGTAAAATGTAATCAAAACCACAATGAGATACCACTTTCCACACACTGGGATGGTTATATTCAAGTGCTGGTGGGGCAGAGGAGAGACCACCACTCTTGTACATTTTGGGGAGAAATGTAATAAGGTGCAGCTGTTTTGAAAATAATCTAGCAGCTCCTTAGACAGTGAAATGTGAACTAACAATTTTACTCTTCAGCATATATGTGAATCAAATCTATATATTCTCCTCCCACACAAAAACCTTCTATGCAGATGTTCATGACAACATTATTGGAGAGAGCCCAAAACTAGGCACAACCCAAATACCCATCGACTGGTGAATAGATAAAAAAATAATGTAGAACATTTATACAATGGAATATTATTCATCTATAAATGTAACAAAATACTGATAAGTGATCCCACATGGAAGATCTTTGGAAACATTAAGTGAAAGAAACTAGTCACAAAAGACCATGTGTCATATGATTTAGGTGAAATGTCCAGAATGGGCAGATCTGTGGAGGCATAAATATATATATATATACATATATATAGTCTAGGTTTGAGAGAGTCAGGGGGAGATAGGGAGTAGCTGCTAATGTGTAGGGTGTGCTAATTTCTGAGACCGTGAAAATGTTATGTAATTGATTGTGGTAACAGTTGCAGATGCCTCATCTTCTGAAAAGTTAGTGCAGATCCAAGGTTGCCTTTCTCAGCTCATGAGTCTTACTTCAATCTTCATTTATAGCCAAACACAAATGCTAAATGATTTGTGGTTGCCCAAAACACTGTAAACATAAATTTCAAAGCCACCTAAACTTGAGTTTGAATTCAAGTCCTGCGCGTTATTAGCTGAATACATGTCTACTTCTCAAAATTTAGATTGCCTCATCTGTGAAATATATATAGATAGTGAAGAAACTCTCACATGGTTTATGCTAATATTAAATATGGTAATGTGTATAGAAAATGTCTATTACATGCTCTAGGAATGCTTATTTTTCCTGCGTTCAGTCTGTCATTTCCACAGCTAAAATGCTTACTCACTAATTTTTTCCTCTGTTCTCAAGCACTCAGCAGGTTCATCTGAAAGCTTGACAAATGCAAGGTACTGTGATTGTACCTATTTACCTGGAGCCCACAGAAGACTTCACTAATCAACTGTTGTATTCCTTCCTACTGAGGTTGCTGTGACTGGCCAGGTTGGCATATGGGTTAAAGCATATTTTCAACCCTTCATTGGCATCTCATGAGAGTGGCTTAAATTGATACTAATAGCAACAAAGATATGATAGCTATATCTGCAATAACTCCTGAAGAAAACCTTAATAACATTAACCTTTCTTTGTGTGAGTGTACTATAATTTATTTATTTATTTATTTGGAAGTATTATAGGAATACACATATTTTTGGTTATATATCCTTTGATAATTCTAGAGTCGTGTTTCTAAGTGTTCCCCTCCCCTAATAGTATTCATTCTACCCATTAGGCTAGTTTTAACACATCCTCCTTTCTAATCCCCCTGCTTGATTTTGGTTGAGTTTTTCTCCCCTTAATGAACATTTGTGTTCACTGGTTAGACCCAATTTAATAGTGAATACATGTGGTATGTGTTTTTCCATTCTTTAGATACTTTGCTTATGATAATATCTCTAGTTGCACCCAGCTTTTTGCAAAAGGCATTAAATCATCCTTCTTCATGGCCGAGTAGTACTCCATGGTATACATATCCCACATTTTGTTAATCCATTCATAAACTGATGGGCACATAGGTTGATTTCTTATCATTGCAATTGTGAATTGTGTTTCAAAAAACATTCAAGTGTAAGTGTCTTTTTGATAAAATGACTCCTTTGTCTTTGGATGAATACCAATAGTGGGGTTGCTTAATCAGAGAAGGGACACTAACTAAGAAAGGAGTTCCAAAGGGGGTGGAAGGAAAACCTGGCCTGAACCAGGAAGTCTGGAGGGCCCGTAACAATGTGGGTATGAAGTAACCTAGAGAACCAATGCCCAATAGAAAGAGAGCATCAATGACCAATACAAAAAGGCAGTACTGCCTAGAGATGCAGAGAGGCTAATGAAAGACTTGCAGCCAATTTCAAATAAAGTATTTAATACCCCTGTGGGCCTTGTGTCCTCTCTCTTACCTTTGTTTCATCATGAGTCACTTCCAACTCTCTTTGGAAGTGCTCTAAACTTTCTCTTTGTTCTTCCTAAATAAAATCTCTTCATTACCCTGAAACTTGTGTAAGTTACTTTTGCTTTCTAAACACACTGCCTGTGCCATTCCAGTTTTATTTTCAGTTTCTACTCACTTTTTCTTTTGGTTACAGCCATGCCTCAGTTGAACTTCCTAACTCAGCTAAGTAACTGAACCAGGTTAACTGGGATTGGGGAAATGGAACCACTGATACCCAACATAATCAAATGGTAGGTCTACTGTTAGTTCTTTGAGGTATCTTCATACCCTTTCCTGTAGAGCTTGTATGTGTCCTAATTTGCAGTCCCAACAACAAAAATAGTGTCTGAGCATTTCTTTTTTTCTGCATCACCTCAGCATCTATTGTTTTTGGACTTTTCTAACAGGGGTAAGCTGATGTCTCATTGTGGTTTTCATGTGCATTAACCTGACGGTTAGTGATGTTGAGTATTTTTTCATATGTATAGTGACCATTTGTTTTATCTTCTTTGAAAAGTCTTTTCTTCATGTTTTTTGCCAACCTTTTTAATGAGATTGTTCTTTCTTTTTTCTTGGTTATTAGTGGAATTTGTGGGTGAGAATCCATCTCACCCAGTATGATTAAATCAGTAAATTTTGTAAAGAGCTATGAAATTTAACTCCTTGTTAAAGGACATTAGGTGACACTGGCCAGAAGGAACATGGCATAGTGTTATTTTGGGGATCTGTGACTGGCTCTAGCTCCTCAGAAGGACCATGTGAATGCCTCAGGTGGAGGGTAGATCCTAAACCTTCCAGGTGTTTTCTTGTTCTCTGCCAAAGCTGAGGCAGGTAAGGGAGTAAGGCTGGTCAGGGCTGTGTTGTGTGAGCTTGTCTTCAAGCTCCACAAAAGTTGGTAAAAATAGCTGTTTTAGACAGATTTAAAGGCCTGCTTCCTGATTTGGGAAAGGCTGCCAGAGAGGGGCTGAAGTGACCCTGCTCAAACAATGTACTTATGGACGTAGGGCCATGTGAAGTTCATAGTCTGGCTGTCCAGCTTTCAAACCTCTTCTGTGAAATCCCCAGAAGGCTACCATTCATCTCTGCTAAATGCAAAGGGGCAGGGAACTCTTAAATTGGGCACTCAAGTTCGAGTATAAGTCCTCAAAGGAAAAGGTGTGGGCTCCATGCTCTGTGGAATCCTCAGCTTGTAGTATGCACTCACTTGAGAGAGATGACCATTCCCAACTCCTTGGCATCAAGTTATCTCTTAGTTGGAATGGGTGGGGGAGGGGCTGCAGCTCCAGGTAGCCCCAGCCCCGCCCCAGCCCCTGACTTGCTGCATTTGGTTGCTATGACTCCTGGGTGTGGGCTCTTATTCACCAAAGAGCACACCCTAATTCCTTCAACCGAGAAGTTTTCCTATCAGGGGTATAGGCACTCTTCCAGATCACTGCATTTTGGAACCCCAACAGTATTCTCCCATAATATCTGTCCATATGGACTCCCTCAGCACTGGAGACTGCTCCCAGACCTACCTCTTGGGTCCCCCTGTAATCTACTAAAATCCAGGGGATACATAGTTTGGACTGCTTATCTGACCTGCTAGGGTGCAACTCCGCAAAACAATGGGGGGCAGGAGCTTTCAAAGTGGGCACACCAGGCTCACTACAGGTCCCCAAGGGGAAAGGCATGGGGCCCACTCTCTGTAGGAACCTCAGATTATAGCACATGCCTGCTGGAAAGAGGTGATCACTCACAGATTCTCTACTCAAACTGCTTTCCTGCTTGCAGTGAGTTGTGGAGAAGCAGGGGGAGGAAGCATTCAAATGGAAGAAAGACACTGGACATTGGCTGGTGACATTCTCCTTGGAGGGGCCTCCCCATTGAATGCCCAAACTCTGGGATTCTCAAGTTCTCTCAATTAATTTGTGTTTGCTGCCATGTGTGGGTTTATGGGGGTGAGAAAGCCCCTAAGAAACTTGGTAGCCTGCTTGGCCCCCAAGACTCATGAACCAAAGAGAGAGATATTGCCCTGTGCTCTCTCTCATGGGGCCCTGAGGCTCCCTGGGTTTGATTCTTACCAGTGTATTTTTTCCTTTATCTTCTTCCTTCTCTGCTCTCCATGAGGTCCGCAGCAGGCTCCAGCACCTCTCCTCTGTGATTTACACCTGATTCCAGTCTTCTCCCCTTTTCTTTATCTGACATCTTTTCTTCCCTCAGGACAGTCTGGCCAGAGATGTCTCTAGTAAGCCATCTTTCTAGTGTCACATTTAACCTTTTTATGTTAGCCATCACCAGTTAGGTGTTAAAAAATCTAACACAACAAAACAAAAAGCACACTAGAACAGATTAAGATAGAATAATATATACAGATAGCCTCTGCTTTACGTTACAGTTGTTTAACTTACAAATTTTAGACTTTACAATGATGTGAAACCATTGCAATTTCTACTTAACATGCAGTATTCAATAAATTACATGAGCTGTTTCACACTTTAGTATAAAATAGGCTTTGTGTTAAATGATTTGCCCAACTTGAGGCTGGTATAAATGTTTTGAACACATTTAAGTTAGGTTAAGCTAAGCAATGATGTTTGGTAGGTTAGAGTCATTAACTGAGTATTTAATTTATGATATTTTCAACTTACGGATTTGTCGAAATGTAACCCCACTTTGTATTAAGGAGCATCTTACATGCATGTGTATATACTTCATGTACATACCCAAGACATATTGTGTGGCAACTGCAATATTGTGCCATAATGAGCAAAGACTAAAATACAAATTGATGGACTTCAATTTATAGGCAAATTAAATACGAAATTTCAATGTAAAGTTAGTTTACAGTGTAGTTATAATATCGGATACATGTTTTTAAAATGTTGGTATTCTAATTATAGCTATTGTGTTAGCAACTGACAATCCTAAGTATGGGAGGTCCACAATAGATAGGACTCTGAGGAAAATAATAATTACCAATATCCTGGATATATCCAAAGAGATATATATTTGCAGTAAAATCCAAAGACACTGCAGACAAGTTATGATTTATCTCCATTTAAATGTTGAATATAAAATTTTGCTTATATGATTTATGGAGTCTGAGAAATGCACATTTCCTTTTGGAACATTAACAAATGAGTGAGCACTTTGGACAAGAGAATCATTAATTTAGGAAGAAGATACACTTGATCTTGTACTTAATCAAGAAACACATTTCCCTAGATTAAGAAAAGAATCCAAGAGAATTAGGAATGCGAGGTTGTCTCCCATGCATAAAGGTCAGAGCAAACCCAAGGCACTTCATAAAAATGGCAAGCTTGGCAGGGCGATATGCCTACCGTTTCCACAGAAGCTCTCAGGGTGGCCTGGGGGAAGAGAGACTAGAGAACCATTTTACCATGTTAATCTCTTGCTCTAAAAATCTGCAGTGATAACTTTAAAGGAGAGGTTTTCAAAATTTTTCAGGCATCTGAGGGAGATTTCTCTACCTTGGTACTATAAATTTTTCTTTGTTGTCAAGGCCTGTCACATGTCTTACAGTATGTTTACCAGCGTCCTTGGTCTCCACCCACTCAATGCCAACAGCATCCTCATCCCCAGCAATGCAGTGTCTCCAGACAATGCCAGCTTTTCTCTGTGAAGGCAAAATCACTCCCTTCTGAATTAATCTGCGACCTGTTCTCACTCTCCCCACTTTAGAAATATATCAATTATACCGCAGAAAAAAAGCTGAGTAGATCTTAAGTCATTGCTGTATATAAATTCCTTTCACTACCTACATGCCTTAAGAAAGGTATATCCCCCACTTCTTTCTTTCCACGTGTCCATTACAAATCAGCTTAGCTTCCAATTTCTCCCCAAACCATCCTCATTGATGCCAATTTCAATTAGGCATCTCTGCTCTCTTCTCACTCATATCTTTACCAACCATAGAATTTATTGTGCTAAATGGCAATTTTTTTTGATAACTTGCTTGTCTCCTTTTCTAGGCAGAGAGCTTCCTAAGGCCAAGCAATCTTTCTCATCTATTTATACATAAATCCTTACATAAGTGTTGTGTATGGTTTGACTGGGGAAAAATACTGAGAAAATGAATGAATATGAGCTTTGTATCTCATGTGCTGCATAACTTAAATTAGAAAATAAGATGAAGATATGGAATACATCAAGTATGAAAGTAAGTAAAATATCTGCTATTCAAAAAGAAAAGGCAGTAAAGACCTCATGTCGGAGAAACTAAATAAAATTTAGAGTAGTACTGTGAGGTTTGCACAGGATATAATCAACTGCTTCTTCTTTGGTAACTGGATTGCTTTGTATGAATGTGAGCTCTTCATATAGTGAGGAACATTGGATCTATGCAAAGTCATTTGACCTAAGAATGGAAACATGGAGTTGAAACGAGCCTCTACAGTTCTTAAATTTGTATTGACTATTCACAATTTTTTCTGGTTCCTTATAAAACAAAGTTCTCTTTTTTTCAAGTTCTTCAAAGTATGACATTGGTGCTTTGATGAGGACTGTATTAAATCTGTAGATCGCTTTGGCTAGTATGGACATTTTAACATTTAATATACCAGCTGTGAACATGATATATTCTTCCATTTGTTAATGTCTCCTGCTATTTCTTTTCTCGGAGGTTTGTAGTCCTTATAGAGAGCCTCTATGTCCTTTGTTAGGCATACTCTCAGGTATTTCATTCTCCTTGAAGCTACTGTGCAGGGTATTGTGTCTTTGACTTCATTCTGAGCTTGGCTGTTATTGGTGTATAGAAGGCTACTTGGTTTGTGGACGTTGATTTTGTATCCCAAGATGATGTTACTATAGTACTTCATCATTTCAACTTGTGGTTGAGACCCTGGGGGTTTTCTAAGTATAAGATCATACCACAAATTTCTACTCCCACCTCTTCTTAAGAATTTTTTTAATGTTCTTATTAAATATTATTTTACTTATAGAGAAGCTCCTGTTGTTAGGACTTTGGTGCTATTTTATGTTGCAAATGATGATCATTCATGTTCCATAAGATACTGTGGGAAGCCCCACCTCGAGCCTTGTCTTGCTCATGTTAAGGATTGTCAGCACTATTCTTCTTGCGGTGGCCTGGTTTTTGAACTCGTTATCAAATGAGCAAATACTGGGGGTAACCTGTGGTGGTTCTGAGTTCCAGTTTGTTTAATAGTTTAGAATAAGTATCACCTGGAGTTTCTGCTAGTCCCCTTTCTCATGTGTAAAGTTAAGATAATTATCATTTCCTTACAGAGTATTATGAGGCAAATGTAAAATAAGTACAGTCTTTTCAAATGATTGGTGCTAAGCAGACACTTCATAAGTGTTAGTTTCCATGCTTGCTGTTCATCCTGCGTTCCTCTTCCTCATGGACTATCATTTGATCTGTTATGACAACATATTCTTCAGAATTGCCCTCACCATCTCCTCCTATCAAGGTGCTCAGAGAAACTGTCCTTGATTGGGTGCCACTATTACTACTGCTACTAGTAAGTAATTAATGACAACGAGGACCTAAGGTGCTTCCTATAAGTCTGTCTTTTGAGGAAATAGGGTCAAGGTCTTTTTGCTATCATTTCCCTTTCGAAGCGCACTTATTATACTAGGTCAGGGTACCAGGAAACTCCTCAGCCCACACCCAGAGATGCAGGGGAGAGAAAGCTCCACAGTGAGAAAATCAAGATTCAACACCAGGCTCTCTTTTCAGTAAGGTCCAGTGGAGTGGAAATAGTAAAAAAAAAAAAGTCAAAACTCTCATCAACTGGACTGTGATATGAGAGTAAAATTATATTTATGTCTAGATCCAACTTACTGGAGAATTAGGACTTATAAGTATTTACCAGCTATGCTCCCTTTGCTTTAGAAATTCAAATGGTAACAATTCATAGATCAAAATGCAGAGTTAAGATACTGAATGTGTATAGTACAAACTCTAACAATATTTATAAAGCACTATGTAAACAGCTATAGTATAATATGTGGATATAAAATAAATACAGTGTATAGAACTATTTAAAATATCATTACTAGTTTTCTTAGAATTTGCTATGCTTGCTCAGCAAGTACTGAGCAGATACACATGTAAAGATATTAATATTCTTTTTTGTCCTCCTGCTTTATTTTAACCCTAAAAAAATGTGAAATCTGAATTCGTTATCACTTACTATATGAGAGATTATCCCATAATATACCATCTTAAACAATAAACATTTACAGTTTCTTGAGATCAGGGATTTTATAATGGTCTAGGCAGGAGTAGATTCTGGCTTGGGAATCTCTCTTAAATTTTTTGACAAGCCATTCATTGGGCTGCTGTCATCTGCAGACTTGGTTGAGGATGGGGAGCTTACTTCCCAGGTGGCTTACTCACTTGCCTGTGGGTTGGAGGTCCCAGTTCCTTGTTATTTGGGCCTTTCCTTTAGTTGCTGGCTTTCCTGGCACAAGGAATTCAAGGGAGAAAGAGTAACCCACACAAATGCCATAGCACCTTTTAGTAGTATGTAAAGTATATCTGACTAGAGTCACATGCTACTTGTTATGTTCATTCTATTCATTAGAAATTAGTCAACAAATCTAGCTCATGCACAAAGAGAAGGGAAAATATCCTTCTCTGTTACAATGTATGTAAACTAAATAGAAACAAAAAAAGAGGGAAGGAAAGATACTGAAACTAACTTTGATAGCAGCAAAAGTTTGGGGAATTGTTTACAATGCATGTGGTAGGGAAGGGAATCATGTCCATATACTAGAACTGGGGTTGTTGGATGAGGCTATGGATTATTATTGCTAAAAGAATATTTGACCAATTAAATTTAACAAAGTTCATTTGAGCAAAAAATGATTGATGAATTTGAGCAGCACCCTGAACCAGTAGAGATTAAGACCTAGTGATGTGGACATGGGGTATTTATAGACAGAAAAAGGAAGTGATGTACAGAAACAGCGTGAGTGGTTACAGCTCAGCCTTTGCCTTATTTGGGCATGGTTTGATCAGTTAGGAGTCTGAGAATGGCTGAAACTCTGTTGCCATGATTGGTTGAGACTCAACTGTTACTCTGAAGTTGTAGTTTACTACATATGAAGGCAGCTTTAGGCCAAATTTAATTTAATGTAACAATATCAAACTTGTGGGAATCCTTCAGTCAGATCTTGGGCAAGTCATTTTTTTTTTTCCTATAACCCCCTCAGTTTCCTCAGTCGTTAACCAAGGCAGAGTACAATGGTGATATTGTTCCCAGCTCTAATATTCTCAGAACAGAGAGAAAAGATTTAGGGTAAGTGCACTTAGATCACAACAAAATATTTCTTCAAAAATACTGGTAATGTGTGATTGGCCTTTGTGTCTGAGGAAGGTATGGCTCAAAAATATTCTATCTCATGGGTCTGTGAATTAATGAGAACAGATGAGGTCTGTTCCATGACTGGACTCAGATGACAGCTCTTTCTAGAGGGAGCTGAAGATTTTCATGTACCACCCATGGAAGAGGGCTGATGAGCAGTTGATTTTTTTTTTTTTTTTGAGACAGTGTCTCACTATGTCAGTAGAATGTCATGGCATCACAGCTCATAGCAACCTCAAATTCTTGGGTTTAAGCAATTCTCTTGCCTCAGCCTCTCAAGTGGCTGAGACTACAGGCGCCCGCTATAATGCCTGGCTATTTTTTGTTTGCAGTTGTCATTGTTGTTTAGCAGGGCTGAACTGGATTAGATCCACCAGCCTCTATGTATGTGGCTAGCACTCTAACCTTTACTGTGACCAACTAGAGCTCGGTGGCAGTCAGCTAGAAAGCACCCACACACATTCTCTGTATGTGTCCTGCAATCCTCATGTGTTGTGGCAGGGTATTTGAAATCCAGAAAACAGAAGATAGTAGGCTAGTTAAAGACTATACAGTAGATTGCCACAGAATTACTTCTTCCTTATTCTATTTCTCATTTAGTTTCTATGGAATTGAGTTATAAGCTTCATCTCTCAATGAGGGGATAGTAAGGTCACATTGCAGAAGAAAAAAGAAGAGGAGAGATGTTTCTGCAACCATCTTTGGAAGATGGGTCTCTATGTGCTTATGTCACAGACATGAGGACATTTTCTGAAGAGATTCAGAAAATATTTTCGTTTTTCAGAAAATCTGAATCGGTTGTAGTTTCTAATACTGTCTGTAATTGACTGTTGGTTGATGTGATACATGGTCACATCATGCAGGGACACTGAGCAGCCTTAGTGTCCCTCAGTTTGCAAATTCAGGAACTAAAATGTAACCAACACTATTAGGCTATTGCTGTGGTCCATTTAAAAAGATTTGGGGTTCTAAAGATCAGTTTACGTTCCAAACACTTACCTGCAAAATGACAAGCAAGATAAACAAGATGGCTTTTATTTCCTTGAAATTACTATTTAAATCAACAGTCAAATTTGTCAATCTATAGATAGCAAAAACATTATTTTACAGTAAGATTATATAAAAAATTAGGCATCAGTTTTCTATACTTTTTCCTTATATCTTGGCCATGTACAAGCAATATTTATAGATTTTAATTTGCTATTACAAACGGGAACCACCTTCACTACTTCACTTTATCCATTTGAAGTTTACTCTGTATTATTAGATTCCAAACTTCATGAAACGTGTTATGGCTTTGTTAAAGGCAGGTTTGAGCTTCTAGAAGAAAAATACTAAATTTGTAGGACCTTGAAAAGTGAAAATCTCTAATTAGATCAGGAGTTAACATTAGGACATTTTTAAAAATAACATGCTGGTTTTGCAAATTTAATATTCCTTTTCATATTATTACATTTTTGAAATGGACATGTAGAATCATTTAAAATCATATTTGGCTAGGACTAGAGATGCAGACAGATCAACAGTTTAAATGTCAAGGGAAAGATTCAATTTTTAGCAGGAACAGACTAGGTTGTCTTGACCAAACTTCTCAGAGAGAACAACTAGGATAACTTAACAAAAATTAAAATGAACATATCTGAACACATTGGAGATTTACCCAGAGGAAACGTGGTCCCAAGATCAGGGAAAGGGGAATTTATATATATGATCTTAATTTTGACTTTCTCCACCATGTAACTGGTATTGCTAGAAGTGGTGTCTGAGAAGATGTGCAGGGAATTCAGCAGATTTGTGGAGTTGTTGTGCAAAGGGCAAAAGTCAAAATTCACAACCTACAATGATATGGTAAAACAAGACACACAGTGGATCCAGATTAAAGAATTACCAGACCCTTCCTCTCACCCAAAATGAGTATTTATATTCCAGAAAAAAAAAAGAAGACAATCTGGAGAATTTCATCAGAAAGTAAGATAACTATGGAGAAATTCTAGGGTATCTAGAATTAAAAAAATAAATAAAATTAAAGACTAAAAGAACAAAACACACAATTAAACTGGAAAAATACAATATTCACATTAAAGCAAGTTAATGAATATAATGAAAAAATAGATTATAAGAGACATTTAGAAAATATCTTTTGAAGTCTCAACAATGTGTCATTCGAGTCCCAGAATTAGAGAAAAGAGAGCATGAGGCAAAGGGAATCTTTTAAAACATTGGCTATGAATTCTACAAAACTTAGAATATATCAAGCCAGATTTAAAAAGCACTTTAAACCTTAAGCAAAATGTAAATAAACAAAAACAGTAGACAAATTATTTTGAAACTGCTAAAAAGCAAAGACAGGATATAAATTTTCAAATCAGGCAGAAGAAATTAAAATCAATAATAGACTAGAAAGCTCATAATGGCATCTTTTCCAAAGAGAAGAATAATAAACACATTTTTGTTTTAAGAGTTTAGTGGAAAAATACTTTTTTTTTTTCTGGAAATTAAGACCATAGTTGGCTACAGACACAAGATTTAGAAGGTGATATATCTCCCTTGGATATGTTTTAAGAATCACAGATTACATCCTGCCTTCAGTATCTCATAATCTTAGAAACAGATTTGATAGAAAGAATTAACACCATTAATGAAAAAAGATAAATAATATCCATAGGTTTTATGTGAAAGATATCTAATAGGATATATTCATATCTCTTTCAATTTTACTCTGTGCAAAATATGTTGCAGTTCATTAGTTTCAAAACGAGCTCTATTGTTAAAGTAAAAGCATAATGAAGTAGTCAAGTAAATTAAGCTTTCTTGTGGGAAGCTGTGGCTATGAAAATTCTGGATATTGAACCAAAGTAATCATATCCCCTTGTGTGGAGGATATGCATAGCCAGCATCCTAACTAAAAGGGAACTAGAGATGAAGAGCTGGTCATGGGAGCCCAAGACTGTGATGAAATGAAATACCATTCCATTTTGACATGCAGATTAAAAAGCTAACAGCTTGTTATTGGAAGTCAGAAAGTTATTTTTGTATGAAACTGATTTTTAGCTAAGGTAGACATTACAACTTAGCCACATAAATCTCATGTTGCAATACTATCTTTTTCTTATTGTGCTCTAATTACAATATTTTAGCTTTTGTGTGGCATCACCATTCATTCAAATGTTTTTTTTTTTTCCTCCATTAGCCTACCCAGTATTGAATAAAATAATCAGTGATGTGGATATCACCATCTTTCCCATTTTATCAGTGAGAAATTTAAAGCTCAAAGTGCAAGGCCTGTGGTTAGGGACACAGACATTCACAAATATAGGATTAAAGAAGGTTCTTTCTCCTATAAATCCTGACATTTTCCACAAAAAAGATGTTTGCATATTCATCCAAACCTTCACTGGGTATTCAGGATCTACTGATTTGTTTTTAAAGTGAGCTGGGTAACTTACAAAATAATTTGAGACAGGCTACTAGAGCAAGAGGGAACTAGAACCAAGATATAAATATCATAAGAAAATGTATTTTTTAGTAAACTTTAAAAATAAACATTTAATTCACTCCATAGATGTGAGTATAGGTGACTGCAAATGGGAAGCAATCAAGCACAGAGAGGTAGGTTAATTTCCTCATAAATTGTGAATGTTGCGTGGAGATAAAATCTATAGGTATTATTTATCTTTTTTCATTAATGGTGTTAATTCTTTCTATCTATTTTCCTTTTTTCCATTAGAACTCTTTCACACACCAGATATTTTTGACTACTGACTTTTAATTTAACTCTAACTCGTCCTGGCTTAGGGACTCTGATGAGGTGTCATCAAACCCTAGGCTGGGGATGTAGTAATCCGGGGCAGGAAGATCTGCTTCAGCCTCGGGTTTAGCTCCTCTGTGGCTGAGTCAGAAACTTCAGTTTCTTCCTACTTGGACCACAATAGCAATGTGATGTACAGAAGCTGTTTCCCATGGGTGGGGGTGGGAGATGGAGGGAGAGAGAGAACAAGGAAGAGTTCACTCAAGGTAGAAGCCACAATGAAATTTGTAGCCTCGTCTCAGAAGCGAGGTGTCTTCACTTCTGCAATAAGCTATTGATCACATAGAACTACGCAGCTATAACATGACAGGTGTACACAACATGTAAATTCCTGGTGAGGATCATTATGGATGGACAACCAAACAGGATCAAGTCAAATCTCTAAAATTAACCCTTGGGATCTATCTTCTTCTGCATTTCAGTTTCTTTACCCACACACTCTCTAAACTTTAGCCGTATAGAATTTTTCTGGAATTGTCAAAATCTAATTTAAGATATATTTTACATATAAAATGGATATTGTTCATACAAATGTATATTTAATAGATAAGAGGTTGTTTTAAGTGCAATCATGATATAATTATCAAATCTAACAAAAAAAGTTTACTTAATATCATGCAATGTCTAGTCCACCCACATTCAGTTTTTCCAAATTATTTTTCTAGGACCTAAATTATACATTTGCTTCCCCTACAGTCGTCTCTGGTTTCTTCCTCTTAACATAATAATAAAAAAAAAAGTTTCTATTCCTAGGAAAGGCTGCCTTGTTTGCTAGTGCTTTGAGTTTTATCCTAGTTTTATCTTCAGATCCTTTGTTCCATTTATCCTCTGCAATGATTAATTTTATGTGTCAACTTAACTGGAACTTGGGATGCCTAGTTACTTTTGAATATTATTCTAGCTGTGTCTGTGAAGTTGTTTCTGGATTATTTTAACGTTGGGTTTCAAGGTGGCTGCCCGTATCCTAAAATATGGAAGTTCCAGGCCGCTCTCAGTCCTTAGTTCTTGGAGCACTCTTGGTCAAAAAATGACCAGACAACAGAAACAAAGTTTGTTGAGAAAGAGAAAGACAGGTTTACAGAGTAAGAGACAGGTGTAAGCTTACAGAGCAAGATCCGTTCCTCATAGAGGGTGAATGGGCCCCACTGTCATGACAAGGAAAAAGATGAGTCATGGCTACTGATTCTTTTTTATACTGTATGGATCAGGCCTACCTTGTGGTTCAGAGGTCACCTTGAAACCTGAGTCATACTGTGCTTGCAGACCTTGCATGAGCCTCTATGAAAGCCCTTTTAGGGGTATGGACCCCAATGTAGATTTAAGCTAATACATGTTAATTAATCTTAAGGCTATTCTAGATCTTTTTCAGCACTCTATCATACCAGTCTTCTGTATCCTTTTGCACTTGGAACTAAGCTTTGATTTGTAGATTGTAGGATGTTCCCTCCTCCCCAGGTCTGAGCAATCACTTGAGACAAAATTAAGGTGGGAGGCACCAAGATGGGGATCTGGAAGCCCTGCCTGTTCTCCTCCCCCAGGAGAGCAGGGATTTCGATGCATCTACCCAACATTAGCATTTGGATCAGTACACAGCCCTCCCTAATGTGGGGAGACCTCATGCAATCCATCAAAGACTGGAATAGAATAAAAAAGCTAAATAAGAGAGAACTCTTCCCATCTGACTGCTTGAGCTGAATGTTGGTCTTTTCAGCCTTCACACTCTGAAATGGCTCTTTGGGTCTCAAGCCCACTGAGTTTTGGACTGGTACTTATACCACTGGTTCACCTGTTCCTCAAGTTTTTGAGTAGGACTGGATCATGAGCTCTCCTGTGTCTCCAGCTGGCCAGCTGCAGATCTTGTGAATTCTCAGCTTCCGTAATCATGTCATCCATTTCCTTGTTCTGTTGGTTCTGTTGCTTTGGGGAACCTTGACTAAGATATCCCATTCTGCATCATCATGTTCTTCCCTACTGGACCATTCCAACTGGCAACAGAGAGCTGTAGCCTCTCTACCTTTAACTTCAGTGTCCCTGTGTTTACTGCTCCATTTATTGTTTATTCTTTGGGTCCACTTTTTTGACACCTGTTTTCTTTTCTAATACTGTGATATTAAGGGGATGGAGAAAGGTGGAGGTGGCTCAGGTATTCAAACACTTCAGGTGAGGCGTCCAAATGATAGCTAAACACATCACCTATTAACCTTTGTCAAACCACAAAAAAACAGGACATTTTCCTCTTGCCATTTTTTTTGTCTATAAATTTGCCAAATTCACTTGAAGCAAAAATAAATTTTCCTACTTTGATCTTAAAGTTTTTTTAAGAAAAAAAGCATACTTTATCCCATTTCCTTTTCTTTCTTTTAGTTAAAGAAAATTAAAGAAAATATTATCTGGGAAAATAGACTTGTTCTTAAAAACCAAAAATTTTAAAGTACAGTTTTAAAACTGCTGCGAGGTCATAGACCTTTCTCTAGCCTGGTAACAAGACAAAAAAATATATGTCAGGTCATGTACTAACACCCCAATGACATAGCCAAGAGCAGAGAATGTGTAAATACACTGACATTTGGATTCAAACAAGGTGAAAATGTTATTTCCAGATGACATTTTTTGCTTTAATACAGAGATAACATTGAAATTCATGTTCAGGGGATGACACTACTCAATGTAGCAGACCCCATGGGTCGATGGCAGCTGTTTGAATAGCATTTAACTGTCAGTCTTTCTAAGCAGAAGCTTTGTCCCGTTTGTCTTTTGGAGAATGGTGGTAGTTGCAGTCTCCCCCTCACATATTGTGTTGCTTCTTCTTGAGTAACTGATGATGCAGGTTTTTACTCTGAATATTTCCTTTTATATCACTTACTTTTTTTCAGGAATAAGATATTTTTTTATGGAAGTAGTGGCAAGAGGCAGACAAGTAAAGGAGACATAGTGATTAATTCTGAGGCAATTGAATAGCTTGACTTATGCTTCTATTGGTAAATGGCTTTTAGGGAGAGAACTGCTTTGCATCCTGACTATACTGGAATATTATGATGTTTAGTGAGTTACTCTTTTTCTTCTTTTCTCTTTGGCCTGAACAATGAAAAGGGATTTGTTTCCTCTTACTGTGAAGAATATAGACTATATGTATACAATGTTTAAAATATATTATGCAATTTAATACAATCTAGTTTTCTAGATTGAGGGTTTCAAGAGGAACCTAAGGAGTACAGTTATAATAAAATTTTAAGTATGCCAGTGTGTTTAATAATCTTTTCTCTGAAAAAAAAATTACTTTTAAAATTGTGCCAAAATATAGATAACACAAAATTGAAGTGTATAATTCAATAGTATAAAGTTCACTCATATTTTTGTGCAATCACCTTTATTAATTTCCAGAATCCTTCTCATTTTGCAAAAACTGAAACTCTGTACCCATTGTACTTTAGCCCCCATTCCCCTCTTTCTCCAGCCCCTTCCAAACACCATTCTAATTCTTGTGTGTATAAAATCTCACTACTCTTGATACCTCATATAAGTGGAATCTCATAGTATTTGTCTTTTAGCTAGATAATGTTATAGCAGGTATTAAAATTTCCTTCTTCTTTAAGGCTGAATAATATTTCATTGTATATTGATATCTTATTTTGGGCACTTGGCTTGTTTTATCAGCTATCATGAACAACAGTTAAGTAAGGGTTGCAATAATGGCTTCTCACCTGTGTGTGCATGTCTTCAATCAGAAGAAGCAATCAGTAATCAAAGCAAAGATACCTGATGTTTGGAGGATGGGGTTTCCATTGTTCACCCTGGCCCCTGAAACCCATGTACAAGCTATTCCAGTAACATGTGTACAGCTACCTACCATGGGGCTAGGATTGAGAGATGGGCAGATGCTCCTGAGTCACGAGCTAAAGTTAACCAATGTGAACCACAATTTACCATCCAACCTTCCCCTATAATTTATGAGACTTCAGATAGACATCTGAGTCTCTATGTAGTTACAACAAATGGATTTTGTTGGTACAGTTGTTATGTAGATGAGGAAACATTCCTGGCACTTCCTACCCTGCCATCTTTCCAGAATCTTTTGCTTAGCAAGAATTTTGAGAAACATTTATTTGGCAAAATTAAACAAAGCCACTTACACTTTTTTCTTCATGTTAATTCAGTTCATTAATTCATAGATTAAAAGTTTGCCACTTGAAAGACCCCCAAGATTGGAAGATAAATGAGTAATACAGCCTTCTAGCTCTCAGAAGCTTAAAGTCTAATAGGAAAGAGATATAAAGGCATCAACTAGGGTACAAAAGTATAGGACCTTAATTAAACACTACACAAGGTTCAGAGAGCCATGCCTTCTGCTGAGGTGAGGGGGAGAAGTTAAGAGAGACCAGAAAATATTTCATGTAACTTACTGCTGGTAAAAACATGGATATCCTTGCTTTTTCTTCTGCACTTTGGGAGTTTCACCACCTCCAAGATCCTGTAATGGAAGCAAATATGAATGAAATATAGGAAATTGAGTAAACCATTAGTTATTACAACTTCATTTTTTAACCTTTTTCTCTCTCTTTCAATAGTCTACTGATTTTATAAAAGCTGATTTAATAAAAACATACATTTTCTTTATAATTCCTGCCTTCTTTCCTTACACTCGTGCATTTATTCATTGACTTACTTATTCAATATACAGTTACTGAGCATCTACTATGTTTCAGGCATAATGCTAAGCATTTGGCTACTATCTTGAAAAAGAACAGCAGTATGGAAATAGTTTATTTGTAACTTGCCTTTTAATAGTCTAGTCTCTCATAGGTTAGTGAGGAACATCAACGTTCAATAAACAAATCAATGTTGAATAAGGTATTTTACTTTTTATTTCCCTCTCTGACACACATTCATATACACAAGATGTGTAAAATGTCTTTTAGGGTTCTGTGTCCTAATGACTCAAAAATGGAAACACTATGATCTTCCTTAAAAGTTCCACTGAATTCAGCTTGCTTCATACTATTTCTTTCTCATTTTTCTTTTTTAGTGTGCATAATGTTGTCTGAGATGGCAAATTGTTGATTGAGAAGACCCTTTGCAGCTCAGTTTGTTGTATTCTTCACTCTTCCATGAGTATGAACATGCAATTGCTTCCAAGTCCATGTTACCCAGGGTCAAACCTCCTTTCAGACAAAGTGCAAGAATCTGTGCCTTCATTGGAGGCTGCTTTGGAGAACATCTGACATCTCTGCCTTGCAGTGTCCCACATCTGCTCTGCTTTTGTCCACTCACCAGGGACAGAAGTAGAACATGGCGTGACATCATGTACTGCATTATTTAGTGATGAGCGAGGAGGACACCCCTAGAGATGAATGTAATTTTAATCTTGGAAAAAAAATGATTAAGAGCCAGGAACGTAAAGCAAACAGCAGCTGTAAATGTTGTAAAAAAACATCAGTAAGGGGGAAAGAAAGGCAACAGCTGAGCGTGAATTGATTTTCCTCGTAAGTCTTGTGTCCTTAATCATGCCAGATGGAGGAGCAATCTCTAGGACATAAGGTTCTGTTGGTCTCACTGCCCTTCCCACAAGAGAACAGGTTAAAAATACCTTCTCTAAGCAACAGAATGATAAAAGCAAATGTAACATTTCATTTTTTAATCAAGATTCAATTTATCTCATTCATTTGAGACAGCAAGCTGTGGTGAAAAAGAACAGTCTTTGGGTTAGAAAGACGTGGCTTTGAATCCTAATTATTTTAATTATTACCTACCTTTGTGACCTTGACAGAGTTTCTTTTTCTTCCTGAGACTTAGTACTTTCACTTACAAAAGAGCTTACATTGAGGTCTTACTTTGTGCTAGGCATTATGCTAATCATATTATTTTATTGCTCATTTAATCCTCCCCCAAAGTCTTTGTGTATTCTTAACTGGTTTCTAGAAAAAAAATAGAAGCTAATTTAAGGAGTTTAGTTAATTTTTAAAGTTTGGCCACCTAAAGGAGAAGTTATATGCATAAGTGATAGGACAGATATGCCAGATTCATCATATAAGCTTGGATATTTTTTTAACTTCCTTCTGCCACAAATTTTTCATTAATAAATTCAGGTGCTGAGAATGGTTCATCATCTAATGGTCTCCTTCTTCTTGTTTTCTCATACTAGTTATATGTTAATTATGCTGTGAAATAATAAATCTGAACTAAGTGACAGTTACTTTGTTCAAAAGAATTATTGAAAGGGCTTGTGGGGATGCAACTATTGTCATACAACAGCACGCTCAGTATTGCGATAGGGAGAACACCATGACCAGGAGATAGGTGAGTTTCTCAGGAGATAAGTGAAAGAGTTTGGGGTTTTTTTTAATGGGAAGACATTAAAAAGACTAGAAAGAACTTGGTATGGGAAAAATGAATAGCATGGTTGAAAAGGTTAAAGCATGGTTTCTTGAGGCCACCCTACTCTTAAGGAGTGGTCAGTAAGATGGAATATACACTGATTTAGGCTGAGGGTGACTCAAAGATAAGGGGCCTGGGGCAAGGAGAAAATCTCACCTAAAGTGTAGTTAATAAGCATTTTGTTCAGATTGATCATTAGGGACAAGAAGTTTTTCTGATCAAGAAAGATGAAAATTTGGGGCAAACTTGTCAGGTCATCTCATAGGTAAACAAGAGGGTATGTGTGAATCTCATCTAAATCAGTTGGGAAGGGTGGTTCTTTTACTAAACCATTTCCTAAAACACAAAATCTGAGGCGATTTTTTAATCTTTATTGTCTTTCAGGATCACAGGGCCTGTGTAAAGTTCAATGTTGTCATTTGTTCAACTCCCAAATGTTATTTCTAGATGTGCTTAAGTATATCAGCAAGACATGTTAAATGAAAAACTTCAGACAAATTTAACAGAGTTTAATTGATCAAAGAATGATTCATAAACTGGGTAGCCTCCAGAAGCAGACTGAGTTCAGAGTGACTCTGGGGCTACTAAACGGTTGGATAACATTTATGGCCAGAAAAAATAAGTGACATACAGGAAATGAAAGTGAGGAACGGAAACAGCTAGATTGGTTATAGCTTGGTGTTTGCCTCATTTGACCATAGTTTAAACAATTGGCCACCTGTGACTGGCCAAACCTCTGTGATTACTAAGAGAGCAGATGATGTTCTGTTTACACATCCCATTAGATTACAGTTCTCTACCTATGCAAAAAGCTTTAGGCCAAACTGAAAAGGCATAGAAAGCAGCGTGGGGCTAAACTTAACAATTCTCCCTCTCAAAATTGAGAGGTTGACCAAAAACCTTAGCCATTAATATCATTTTCTCACCACCTTAAATGGACTTAGTAGGACACAAAGATCTCTGAAAAATAACAGAACCGTGGGATTTGTAAGGTGGGAACACGGAAACAGAACAATAGGGAAAAAAACTTGTTAGCATCAGGTTACTTCTCATTACTTTTCTGTAAGGGTTAGAGAAAAGGAATCTCCTATTTTCAGAGGGGGAAAAAAGGTCTGTTTTGGAATCTATCTCCTTTTAAAGTTTCAGTTTCATTATGTTAGAGTAAGTGACACTGTTTGTATTTGATCTCCTTGGTGCCTACTGCACAAGCTCAATCCAAAAAATGACCTCCCATAAATGTATTTAACAATTTCCTCTTTTGGTCAAGTTCTCACCTAGGAGAGAGTATGACCAAAAGTTAGGGCTACAGCACTACTCACATTTTGTTTTTATAGTCTCAGCGCATCACTCATAGGTCAGCGTCCTCCTGATCACACACATTTCTTTGAAGTTTTGTTGTTCCAGTTGAAGATAAGCCATTTGATGTTCTATGAATGGCTGCATGCAAGCGTTAAAAACTTTTGAGAGAATATAGAGGACTGAGGAGTTCCAAGTGTACTCCTCAGCCAGGATTCCCATCAACCAAACCAACTAAAATCAAGTAGATTAGGAAGTAAGCCAGATGAAGAGTGTACGCATTTCAACCGAGCAGGCTGTTCGTTAGTCTCTTGCCACAGAGAATCCGTAATACCTCATGTATTCATTCATTTATAAAAAGAAGTGTCAGCAACTGCAGATTCTTTTATGTGTAGCCTGCAAGTAATCTAGAGCAATTCTATTAACTAGTACAACTTTATCAAGAGAATTTTGAGGAATTCATTGTGTAACCATAGCTTTTGCAATAGAATATGCTATTATGAGGGTTTTATTTGTAATTATTGCTTTATTTACATTTACTCCAAACCATGGGAAAAGGAACCTAACAAATGATGTTATCCGGAAGAGTGAAGGCCTTTTGACGATGTCCTCATTAAACTGTGATGCAGGCTAAAAGTGGTAATCCAATATTCTTTATGACTGATTATCCAGAAAGATACCATTTAAATTCCTAGCCCACATTGGTCCTTCATCTCTTAAATACGTTGGTCCTAAATTACCCATGTAAAAGTAGGATTTTTCACCTGAAAAATCTTCCACAGAAAAGAGTTTTCCTCCCGGGTGCACACCACAGACTGTTTTCCAGTTCTAGTGTTCATAATGACATACACAAGGAAAAAAATACAAGAGAGGTGAAAGTCTCGTGATGACAGAGAAATCTTGCTCTGTGATCTTGGAAAAGCTAGGATGCCATCTAGCTTCTGGGGAGAAACTTCCCTGGTTAACTCCACCTCAAGGTCTCCAAAGTAAAAAGGGTCTGGAGGGCCCTCCTAAGTTGTGAGATTGTAGGCCTAGCTTCAAAGTCCTGAAGTTTTGCTGCAGTGTGAGTGGTAAGGACAGTCTTTCTAAAAGGCCCATCTCTAGGTTCTAGACTATAATGTGTTTGATTTTCCTCAGTTGGTGAATCATAAAAAGCTTCCTTTACCTGGTAAAAATACAATCTGGCATTATTCATTTAGGAAGACACGTAAGGGTCTATTATTAGAGGTCTATTATTAGTTATTCCAGTGACTATAAGTGGTAAACTCAGGTTTTCCATTGAATGTGGATTTATCATCATCAATTTGTTATACCTTTGAAAAGGAAATCCAGTTGATTTAGTTAGTTTTGCCTATTGTATCTGTAATATTTTTATTTAATATTTAACTGTTTTATAGTTTATTTGTAGAAACCAGTATCTTGATTGCAAGAGGTTTCTCCAGGAATGCCCCATGAGGGAAACACACTTTTAAATAACTTTTACGTGTTACATGTGTAACATCAGCAGTCCTACATGATAAAGGTTCTACACAACCAAGAAAATATGAGTTGAAGATGACAATTTAATGAAGTCCTTCTGTAAATATTCAAATGACCAATTGGATAGTAGAAATATACTTGAAGCTTTGCTTGTCTTTCCCAAGCATTTTTGGGAATGCTTGGTTTGGTTTGATAAACCAAACTTTGGTCATAAATTATTTTAGCAATTTGAACAATGTGTGTATGTGTGTGTGTGTGTGTGTATACACACAAACACATATGTGTATATAGGGATGTATATACATACATATTTGTATCATTTTATCTTTTTCATGATGAGTCGTAGAATATAGAGCTTTTAATAATAGAAGCCTTAGGGTGATGCCTGTGGCTCAGGGAATAGGGCGCCAGCCCCATATACCAAAGGTGGTGGGTTTGAACCCGGCCCTGGCCAGACTACAACAAAAAAATGGACAGGCATTGTGTCAGGTGCCTGTAGTCTCAGGTACTCAGGAGGAAGGCTGAGGCAGGAGACTGTCCTAAGCCTAAGAGCTGGAGGTTGCTGTGAGCTGTGACGCCACAGCACTCTGCCAAGGTTGACAAAGTGAGACTAGCTCAAAGAAAAAAAGAAAAAGAAAAAAAAATAATAGAAGCCTTAAAAACCAGGTTCTTCAGGCTCTTCCTTATTCCAAGTTCAACATTAGGTTTATTGCCTATTAAATACTAATTTAATTTCTCCAATTCAGATGCATGGCCCTATTTATAAAATGAATTGTGATAATTTGACTTGAACTATACACTTCATTCAAATTGCATATCTTAACAATATCAGTATTGGCTGATTTAGCATAAAATGTGGGAAAGTATTTTCTGGATAGTCAATTAATTTTTGTCCTGCTTGGGTTAATAGTTGCATAAATCTGTCAGTATCTTTATTAGAATTCTAGGAATTCTTACGCAGTTCAAATGGTATGGTCTTAAAGTTTTCAAATATTTGTATTCAAGAATACTTGTCAGAGTCCTTTCAATTCTTTCCATCAACATCCTTGAAGACATGTAAGACTTCAGGATTTTATTTGTTCTTAAAGAGCTTTCAAAAAAATGCATCAGAATTTAGCAATTGGTTGTGAATAAGACTCGGTCACGGTTAAAGACATAATTGAAAAGGAATTTTGGTTATTTCTGTGGCCTACAATAATTTAACGTTACAATTATCAATAATAACACATACCAAGATGTATAAAATTTTACACAAGTTATACACTCTCAAAGAACATTTGAATATGTCATTTATACAAAACATTAAGCATCATTTTATATTAGTCAATGCTTCCTATATAATTTAACATCCAATAACTCTGTTTCTTATCCCTCTATCTGATGCTTCAGGAGCCCTAAGGAATAACCCAAAGTTAGTTTGAGGTCAAAAAGACAATCTTAAAATTTGTTTTTGAAGCTCATCAAATATGTCAAAGGTTTAAAATGCTAAATCAAACCAGGTCATTGTAAAATAAGTCAGTCATATAGTCAAATTGATAATTAAAGTGCTTTAAAAAGCAAAAAGCATTATTCTTTGACAGACTCTATTTTGCAAATAATCTAAAGACCTAACAAAGAAAGCATGTGACAGACTCTCTAGTTCTTCCCCTCCCTCCCTTTCTTTTTGCAGTTTACATAAAAAGTAGACATAAATCTTTTATCATTTCTTATTTACTATACAACATTCTTGTTCAAAGAGAAAATCTAATTTACATTTGTATTAGTGTATTATCATAACTAAAACTAATTTTAATAAAACATTAAAAACAAATCCATGCAATCACAATCAGTTTTTAAACACACAAGATGTCCACAAACTTTTTGTAACTCATTAAAACTTTTATTTCTGTTTTCTTTATTTTCCCAACTTTCTGTGTTTATTTACTTTTATCTATATATTTTTAATTTTTTGTCTTGAATTTGGGGCACTTAAATAATGTCTAAAATAGACAGTTGTTTTTTCTCAGCACATATTTTCATCCCTTTATAATTTTCCTCTCTAAAATCTTATCTAGCTTTTCTTGTACATGTAGTACATAAGATTACATCTTAGTTTATTAGTTTTAATTACATACTAGTTTTAATTTTAACTCTTTACAACCCTAATTTATTTACTTTTTACTTTTTTATCTTTTTAATTATTTGAGGTCCATTGAGGGTACAAAGAATTAGGTTGCATTGCTTGCATTTATTAGGTAAACTCCCTCTTATAATTGTGTCCTGCCCCTAAGAGGTGTGCCATACACCATGATACCCATCCTCTTCCCTCCTCCTCTCTATCCTCTTTTTCCTTCCTCTACTGTAACCTGGTATTAGATCATTTACTGATTTCATATTGGAATCAAGAACATTGGATCCTTGCTTCTCTATTCTTGTGATAATTTACTAAGAATAATGTGTTTCAACCATATCCAAGTTAATACAAAAGATATAAAGTCTTGCCCTTTTAATGGCTGAATAATATTCCATGGTATACATATGCCACGGCTTATTAGTCCATTGCTGGGTTGGTGGGCATTTAGGTTGTTTCCACATTTTGGTGCTTATAAATTAAGCTGTTATAAACAGTCTAGTGCAAATGTCCTTATGACAAAATGATTTTTTTTTTTTTTCTGGGTAGATTCCTAGTAATGGGATTGCAGAATCAAATGGGAGGTCTAGCTTGAATTCTTTGAGGAATTTGCATGATTCCTTCCTAAGAGGTTGTTTTAGTTTGTAGTCCCAGCAGCAGTATAGAAGTATTCTCTTCTCTCCACATCCATGCCAGCATCTGCAACTTTGAGACTTTGTGATATGTACGATTCTTACCTTGGTTAGGTGATATCTCAGAGTAGTATTGATTTGCATTTCTCTGATAATTAGGGCGTATAAGCATTTTTTCAAATGTTTGTTAGCCATTTATCTACCTTAATCAGAGAAAGTTTTGTTCACATCTCCTGCCCAGTGGTAGATGGATTATTTACTCTTCTTTTGTTGATTAATTTGAGTCATGTATAGATTCCAGTTATTGGCCCTCTGTCAGATTCTTACCCTGCAAACATTCATTCTTTAGGTTGTCTTTTTGCATTACTTCTTGTGCCCTTAGCTGTGAAGAAGCTTTTCAGCTTAAGTCCCATTTGTTATTTTTTTTTTGTGGTTGTGATGACTGCTGAAGTCTTTGTCATAAAATTTTTCTGTAGTCCAACATCATCAAGAGTTTTTCCCACACTTTCTTCTAAGATATTTATGATTTTGTGACTTAGATTTAAATATTTTATCTATCTTGAGTCAATTTTTGTAAGTGGTAAAAGATGTGGGTCAAGTTTCAGTCTTTTATAGGTGATTATTTAGTTCTCCCAGAATTGTTCGTTGAATAGGGATTCTTTCCCCCTACTATATGCTTTTGTTAAATTTATAAAGATCAGATGTCAGGTAGAGACTGGTTTCAATTCTTGGTTTTTTATTCTGTCTCATGTGTTGATGTTTCTATTTTTACACCAAAACATGCTGTTGTGACTCACACAGCTGAGAAAGAGACTCGGACCCCTCTTGGTGCAAGGATTCATAGTAATTTATTTCTTCTGCACAGAGGGTCATTGCTATAAGAAGCAAGCGGGCAGGCCAAATGGGTTTTTATACTCTATTCTCTGCATGTCAGCAAGCAAGCAAAGGAACATAAGTTGAAAATTGCAGTTAGCTTTGGGGGTGAGGGGAGTTATGTAGTTCAAGGAAGGGAGGAGTTACATAGTTCAAGGCAGGGTGTGTGTGTGTGTGTGTGTGTGCATAAGTTGAGAAAGTTTCCGAGAACTTGGGACTTTTCTTATCTTTTAGCTTCTTGTTGGAATTTTTCGTCCCTATGTACTTTCTTATCTTTAAGCCTCTTCTTGGAATTTTCCCTCCCCACCCTTGAGAGGGCTGTGACTCAATGGACTCAAAAGAAGTTTCTTTTTCAAGGGTGGGGGGCTTGTTTATCACATTCTCTACTGGTTTTAATGAGGAATCAAATCCTTGATTTATCTGAGTTATTTGGGAGAAGTTGGTATTGGGTACTTAACACTATTAACTTTATAGACTTGAGTTTCTGCTGAATGAATGCTACAAAGCGGTTGATGGTGGGGGGCACAAGTTAATCCAATTAAAAGGAGGAGGATTGGGCCTGCTAAGGCTGATATGAGGGTTGTTAGTCACAGGGACCAATTAAATCAGCACTTAGATTTTTAGGGACTGTGACTCCTCTTGGGTTTTCTACTCAGGTTTAATAGTACCATGGTGGTGGGCTAATACACATATGAGTTTTTACTTTTCCCTGTGTGATATCACCCCCCTCCTTTTCCAAAGTTCAATTAAAACAAGTTCCTCAAGAAGTTTTCTCAGGCTTCAACAGTGCATTGACCAGTCAGCTCCCAGTATGTAGCTGGAACAGAGCATGTTGGATGTCTTAAAAGTTATCTTTACTTCCCAAGGGGCAGTGAAGCTCTATTCAGCCAACTGTGATGACTCCAGGTGAGGAGACTTTTTATTCTCACTGCTGTGCATGTGGTCAGGATGATGGTGTAAATTTCTTTCTGCCTTGGTTTGAGGGTGAATGGGTTCTGATCCTGGACCTAGACTTGGTCCCTTTGATCCTCCAGAGAGAAAGAATGTACAGACACAAAAGACTAAACAGAGTACAGTTAATTACTCAAGTGGAGATCTTTTGCTACTCTTTCTAGAGTTTTTGTCTATTCAATTCAGTCTCTTTCAGTTCTTTTAAGAGTCCCTGCTAAATTGCAGAGGATTGACATAGGCCTCTTTGAACAACATCAGTGGCAAAGGCCTGTATCTAATTAGGCTTTTCTTCCTCACAGAGTTTATAGATTCTTGTTCTTATGGCTCTGTTTATGTACTTTACTCTGTTCAAGTTTTTAGGCCTGTAAGTTACATATAGTTTCCAGGTAATATCCAAAACTTTACCTATTATTTGCATTATTTCTGTTATGAAGTCTAGCCCATTGTCAAATTTAAACCAGAGTGACCACCTAAACCATGGGATGATTTCTCTGGGCAACACTTAAACACAGCACATGATATTGAATACTGCACAAATTTTTCCAGTATAGCCAACAGGTGACCTTTGTTGAGTCTTAAGACTTTAGGGTAAATATAATTACTGTACATAATTCTGTATTTTTTCTTAGTCCCATTTAACAGATCCATTTAGTAAAATAATTATGTCTTATTTTATGAGTTGACAGTACAGACAAGGTTAGGATTTAATATAAATGGGCTACAGCCTTTTTTGAACTATTTTTTCTCTTCAATTTCCCCTTCCACCAAAAACAAATTAGAGCAGAACTAACTCAGTTGTCAAAATAAACTGCACCTTCAGTATACTGGATTTGATTATTTGTATAACATGCAATAAGAATAATTATTAGCCATTTAGGCTTTCCTTTAAAATTGGCTTTGTTGGAATCTCTTATAAGGAATTTCAGGTCTGACTTCTTTAAAAGCTTTTTATGGGCCCAGTTTCATCTGTGCCATTAGATACCTTTATGCATTGGGTAAATTCCTCTTCTCTTAAGGTTTCCAGGCACATTTTGATTCCTAAATCTGTCAGAAAGCAACCTTCTCTACTTACTATTACTTACGTTACTGATGGGTACCTGGCCAGTTTTTTCAAAGGACTTTTCATTGGCCTTATAAAATCAACCTTTTTTAATGCAGTCTGGACATCTCTGGAAATGCTATTCCAGCCAAAGCCTCGGTAAAATAACCAGTGTCCTTCTTACATTCTATAGAACAAAACAGATTTTTATTGAACTTACATAAATAACTATTATCATAAATTAAGAATACTTACAAATGGCCTTTAAATTCCAGAAGAATTAAGGAGAAAGAAAAAAAATACATGTTTTAAATTCTGCTCATAAGTACATACATTGCTTGAAAAGCTACAAATAGCTCAAAAGACAGAAAATATTTTTGTAACTTCTGAAAAACAGAACACAGAAAGAATCAGCAATACTTCAAGCTATAACAAATCAGCTTAGTTCCATGTAACTGATTTCTATTCTGTTTGAAACTAGGTTAGCAATACTCATAGACATGTTATCTTTTCAATGAAAGTTCTAAAAGTCTGTTTTTAGTTTAAAGGTACTCAATTTTCAAAGACATTAGTAATTTGAATTCAAGAGAATCCGTTGGCCTCTCTTAATATTTTCTTTCTTTTTTAGGATAAACTTTGGATTCAGTCAGTTACAAAAACAATTTCCTTTTTTGAGATGAATTGAAATTATTATCGACAATATATGTTAGTACAGACTAATGCTTTATAATATTGGAATATACATATAATTATAATCCATACAAAATTAATTACCATTTTATATTTGACAATGTTTCCTATATATTTTTAATAAACCAAATAAGTTTAATTTGTTTTTCTCAGGTTCAGAACCTGTCAGCCTCAGTGCATGTGGTCTGTGCTGCAACCACTGTGCTACAAGCACCAAGCCCCAAATTTAGAGTTTTGATTTTGGAAGGTTTGTTAGATATCAAAGGCTTGAAACATTTGTTCAAACAAGATTACAAGCCAAAATATTTTAAAGGAAATACATAGTCAATTGGATCACATGTAAACCTCTTCACAAAATCTCTTTTATGAGCTTCATTTAACCTGCACAGACAATCTACAAACATTTCAATTTTTTTTTTTTAACTTTTGCCCTGACTTTTATTTTAAACAACCATTCTGTTTCAGGACAAATTTATTACACAAGATTCTTTCTTTATGCAATGTCATTTTTCTTTCTGTCTAGTTTCCTTTACTTTCAAAAGCTTACTTTTTATAAAACAGGATCACAGTTAACCATTCAGTCACTAAAATGATAATTGGAGAGTTTAAAAAGTAAGAATTTTTCTCTTTGACAAAGATTTAGTTTTAACAATTTAACCAAATTATTACATTTTACAAATGAGAGGCATTTTGTGAGATATAACATTGATACAGAATTTTTTCAATCAGGGCTAGACAGGGAATCCTTATTTTTCAGGCTCAGGTGAGCTCAGACATCAGATTCTCATCTCCAGGCATAAACATGTTGCTATGTCATGCCTTTTCAGCCCTAGTAAGATTAAAGAAGTCCCAAACATTTTGGATGGCTCCACTCTGAGTAGGGAGTACAGACCCTAATTTTCTCCCAGATAAAAACTGCAAAGACATAATAACCTTGCCCAAGGTGTGAGGTTGTATTTATTCATTTGTTAGAATACTCATTCAGTTTGTGAAGGTATGTTTTCATGTATTAAGTTCTGGAAATTTTTGGAGGAGGCAGGACAGGGGTGACCCTGTCTAGACTGAAGATTTTTGTTGCATTTTTATACTATTCTGCTCAAATGTAGAAACGGGGAGTGGCCCTAGTGTGGGTATTGTTTAAGGAAGAGAATCAAGGCTGTTTTGGCTAAGGCCACAATAAGGAAGCAATAGCTAAATCCTACAAAGTATCTACTTGCCACCTAGGAGTTGTGTCCTGAGTGTGAGGTAAGTGGTGGGCTTGAGGTAGATAGACTGGCAGAGGATGGTCATAAGAGGAGGAGATAGGGCAGTGAAGTGGGAAAGTCTGGTGTCCATTAAAAGGAGTGGGCAAGTCTTCATAGACAGTGAAAAGAATCAAAACTCCTCTTATTATGTTTGAATTTCTAGCCAGTTGTTACTGCTGTCACTGGGGGCAATTCTATTGCCTGCGTAATTGAGAATGGAAGCTTAACAGGAAATGTGATTGGATGACAAAATAAATGTACTAACAAGTCAACAGGGTGGGAGTTTTGGACCCATCTGGGGATAATATTATTATAAAATCTACCCAATTACTTTCTCTTGACTGATGGCAACTAAGAGTACCACACTCAGGCAAATGTTAATCATGAGAATCCTGAAAGGAAAGATAGTCTGAGTAACAACACTTGATAGTGGGAGAACAAAAGGGACAAGTCCCCAGGGTCTTTATGTGGTTCACGAGTGTCTTCACTTCCTGTGATAGAGACCTTCCTAGACTAGGAAAAAAAGAAGGCCTCACATCAAGGGCCAGTAGCTCTGATGGAAGAGTCCTTCCCAGGTGATGGAAAAAGGAGGGGCCCAAAGTCTGGTGAAGAAGGGGCATCAAAGAGCTAGGGAGATGCAGAAGAATTAGAACTAGCTGGGAAAATTCTCCAGGTGGGGACAGAAGCATGAACAAGGTCACCATAAAGAGATAAAAACAAGTCAGGGCCACACACTCTCTGGTGGACCAGCCCAGAGGGGCAGCACTACGAAGCCCAATACCAATAATAAGGATGAAGAGACCAATGATTGCCAGGCCAAAGGCAATAAAGCAATTTTAGATGGAACAAAGTCTTGAAGGGTCCCTTGAAGGAAAAGATCTGCAATCTACTAACAAATGTCTACAGAACTATTTGTTTCAGGCCAAGACCAATCTTCCAATAACCACTGAACAAATGACACAAAATGACAAACCCCATCACAAAACAGAAGGCAACAATTATAGGTACCACCAGGGAGCCCCAAGAAGTCCCTTGAACTACTGCTTGTATAACAGACTTGGGTAGGGGCACCATCAACCCATTCCTTCCTGGTCATACCTGACTACCTGTACCCCTTGCTGGGGCGAGACCTGTTGCAAAAAAAAAAAAACTCCGGGCCACTGTTTCTTTTGGACCAGCTGAAGCAGTTCTGACAGTGCCTGACAGCCCTGCCCATATCATGTTCTCTGCCCCTCTCAGGGAAGAATACCTGTTCTTCAAAGGACTTGATGAGATCCCAAGTCAGGAAAAGTGCTTCTGCTTCCATACTTGACAGTCACAGATCCTACAGGTATAGGCTGAAAACAACCCTTCAGGGCTGGCGAGCCACCAACCGCCAGTGATGGTGCAGGTTTCTAGCAGGGCCACCTTAGTTCGGGTCCACCAATACCCCCTTCTTGGGAAGCTAGGGTTGGGATTGCAGTGCACCCCAAATCCCAATGTCTGTAGGGCTAGACTGTGTGGGTCCCTTGAGGTCAGCAGCTCTTTACCAGCCTGAGCAGACACAAGGCCCCACCTCCACCAAATTGAGAAGAAAAATAAAAATCCTATAAATCAAATCAAAACAAACAAAAACCCTTACGGGATAAAACTGGGGGGTGGGGAGAATAACAGGGGCAGGAAAACTAGCAAAAACTGAGGCCCTTATTATTGAAAAAAGAAACTATGAAAAATTATAATCATAAGAAAAAAGAAAAAGCAAAATCTAGGGAGCAATATTTGAAAAAAAGATGATCTTCTGGGGGTATCAGATGCTAATTACAATGCTGATACAGCTGTATAAGATGGAGACTTTAACTTTCTGCCTTGTCAAGAAGACCTGGTCCTGTCTTCCTGACTTCTTTGCCCTCAATCCCCATAGGGTTGGGAGCATGAAGCTCTCTGCAGCCCCTTTAATAGACACACCTTGACCTTTCCAAATCATGTCCCTTGGCCATGCAGTGGCTTTCCCAGGGAAGTCTGTGTTGTTCAAACCTCCACACAAATGGCTGCCCAGCTTATCAGTTGCACCAGAACCAGCGTCACATTAGGACCCTTAGGGCGCATCCTGCAAGGCCGCGTTCCCACAATCCCTGTGCCTGGCTTGCAGCCAAACAATGACAGCTCTGTTCTGCTCAGTCCTGGCCCCTGGGTGCTGTTCACAATCACTTGCTCACTCACCCAAGCTCTCCAAAGGTAACTCAACCAAGTGTCTAGGTCCAGAAAAAACCCACAGGGCAGCCTTCTCTGTTTGTAAAGTATTGCCACTGCTGCCATACCAGCTAGTTTCTGCCAGCACTCAAGTATGTTGCCTTTGTGCTGCTTCTCTACTGCTTCCATCTTCCTTTCTAGAATCTTAGTCCTTCCTCTCTTCTGGGGGGCAAAGAAGGAAACACCCTTACAAATGGAAATTTTATTTATATCAGATGTAAATTTCTACAAAAGGGTTTGAAAATAGCCAGTTAGCTGCCAGAAAGATATATGTTGGAGACCAAAGCCAATTAAGTTCAATAAGTGGTCTTTTTAACTTAGCTACTGTTTCCTAGATAAATCACTGAGTTTAGGGTAAACTCCTTAACTAAATAGGGCAAAGAAAACATTCTCTGTGCCTAGATTCAGCATGGACAGCTCTGATAAAGAAGCAAGCCTATGTTACCTGAAGGCCTACCTTTATAAACACTTTATCTAGTTTTCTTTTTATCTTTGTAACAATGCGATAGTAACTAAGCCAAAAAGCTAGCAAATCCAAATTTTCTTATAAATTAGTCAATTAGGTTTTTTATTTGCCTTTTGTAAATAGCCTTTGCAAGGAGGCAATGAAAATACTGAAGATTTTTTATTTTACTTTTAGAAACTGTTGGGTTATACTTCGCTATAAGTAGAAAAACCTTTAGGCCAAACTTAAAATACATAAGGAGATAGCTTTAGGCTAAACTTACTTGAAAAGACATCATAACCCTGAAATAACATGAACATTTCAACTCAACATTTCCAAAATTAAACTCACCTTTTCAGCTAAAATTTAAGATGTTTTGCCTTTTTTCTTTTATTGGTCATATATAGGGTGGACATAAAGTTCGTGTGCAATCTATTCTGTTAAACTATTTTAAATTGCACATGAACTTTACATCCACTCATAGAGCCACGTAACATATAAATCCAGAAATGGAAAGTAAGAAAAAAAGAAAATGATTTTAGCTAATCCAATTTCCTCTGTGAGTCTCCTATAGTCAGCACTCTATATTGGCATGTTCTGTATCTATGAGTTCTGTGTCTATGTCTTCAACCAACTTCAGATCGAAAATACCCAGGGACAAAAATATCAATTAAAAATGGCAATACAACAATAAAAAATAATGCAAATTAAATATGGTATAAGAATTATGTACATTGTTAGGTATTATAAGGACAACAATTTTGAAACGATTTAAAGTAATGGCATAATTTGCATAGATTACACCTAAATACTACACTATAAGGAAATTGAGAGTCTGTAGATTTTGGAATAGGAAGCACAGAGATGGAGAAGCAATTACCTGTGGAGACTGGGGGAAGATGGCATTTGACATATATACAAATATAAATAAGGAGGAAATAAACGTAAAAATGTATTTTTAAATAAAATTGAGCAAGATAATATGGGGAAACAAGTAAATTACTAGAATATCATTATAGCAGCAATTTCAATAATAAAGAGAATTTTCCAGAAGTGAATATTGAGGTATATATTTTCTTATTTTCATAATACTTCATTGTTCTATTCCTGATGAAACATTTTTTATAAAATATTTAATAAAAAGCACATATATTTACAGACATATGTAAATGGTAATGAAATAAAATATTATACATATATTTTATAACTACTATTCTTCTGCTTAAGAATGTATGGTGACCATTTTTTCAGTACCACGAAAAAGCATTCCATGGTATCATTTTGATATTTCATGCTATGTTAAAATATAGCCCTTTAATTAATCAATTTCCCTTTTGTTCAATATTCATGTCATTCTAACTGTTTTGTTATAAATATTTGTATAAACATATATTTTTCTTCTGGAGGATAAATTCTTAGATGCAAAAGTAGTAGTCATTTTGCATATGCTTAATAATCAAATTATTTTGTAAGAAGCTAGTAGCACTTTGAACTGCCTAGGAAGACATTGATATTGTCCATTTTTCTGTAGTCACAAATATTAAGTATTATAATTATAAAATCCATTGGGTAATTAATCTACATTTATTTATATTGTATACTTGAGCTTATTCTCATGTGTGCACAGTGGCCATTTATATTTCAGCATTTTGACTTGATCCATATCCTCAGTTAAATTATATTTAATATGTGGATACATGTTAAGTATTTTTCTTAGAAAGCCAAATTTTAAATCTTAATTCTATAGAAATGTAATATTTTACAACTTGAACTAGAAAGTAAACTCATTATCTGATAGGCCAGCTATTAAAATATTTGAATAATATCATTGTATTTGAAATATCTATTATAAGCCTTTTAGATTATTTTTTAATTTTTTAATTGTATTTTTAATTGACAATAATTTTATATATATTTGAGAAATACAATGTGATGTTATAATGTATACATTGTAGAATGGTCAAATAAGCTAGTTAACATATCCATCACCTAACATACCTATCTTTTTTGAGGTAAGAACATTTAAAGTCTACTTATTTGCTTGTTTTGTAATATACAATTTGATAATCCCTATTATTTGCAGGAGATATATTACAAGACCCCCAGTGGATGCCTGAAACCTCAGATAGTACTGATCTTTATATATTCTGTGTTTTTTGCTTATACATACATACCTATAAAATTTCACCTTTTCACTTAAAGAAACAGTTTCATATTTTCCCTTTGGCATGACTGAAGTGCCAGCATCACTGATGTTGTATTTGGGGGCCAGTATAAGTAAAATTAAGTTTATTTGAATACAAGTTCTGTGGTTATGACAGGTGATCTGAGAACCAACACAGCTACTGAATGACTAATGGAAGGTAGCAGACACAGCATGGATATGCTGTATAAAATGATGATTCATGTCCTGGGTAGGGGGAGTGAGACAATGAGAGATTTCATCCTGCTACTCAGTACAGCATGACATTTTAAACTTATATTCAACTTGAATATTCAACTTATATTCAATTTGAATAGTTGAATTTGAACAGCATGGATTTGAATTGCAGAGATCAAAGAATATGCAGATTATTTCAATGAAATACAGATGAAAAATATAGCACACATGGGATGCAAAAACCTGCATATCCAGAGGATTGACTTTTCAGATCAGTGAGTTCTATAGGTCCGACTGTGGGATGTGGGTAAGTGCAGATTATGCTACACCTGGCTCATCCTGGAACCAATCTCCTATGTTTGTTCTTCTTTTTCTAGCATTCTGTGGCATAATTTTAGGCTATTTGCTATGTTTTTATGTTCTACTGTGGATATTTTAATACTATAATTTTTCCTGTTAGAGCTATTTTGCTATATCCTATACAACATTTTGGTATGTTTTGTTTTTATTTTCATTTGTCTCAGGGTACTTTATTTTAAATTTCTCTCTTAATTGCTTCTTTGACTCTGTAGTTGTTAGAAGCATATTATTTAATTTCCTCATATTTCCTCAATTTTAATGAATCTTCTTGTTATTGATTTTTTATTAAAAAACTATTTAACATTTCAATCCATTAAATTGTATTAAAATACATTTTGTGGCCTTATATATGATCTTGCTGCAGAATATTCCTTGTGCCCTTGAGTACAATGCACATTCTGTTACTGTTGGCTGGACTATTCTGTATGTACCTATTACATCCATTTGGTCTAAAGTGTATCTCATGTCAGTTCTTAGTGACCGTTGTTGAAAGTTGTTAAATCTTCTACTATTGTGTTGCAGTTTACTATTTGTTTAATCTAGTATTTAGGTCCTCCAATGTTAGATGCATAAATATTTACAATTATTACATCTTCTTGATGAACCCTCTATCACAGCATAATGAACTTTTTATTTCTTTATAGTTTTTGACCTAATGTTTATTTTTTCTCTTATAAGGATAGATACTCCTGATCTCTTTTGGTTTCTATTTACATGGGATATTTTTTCTATCCCTTCACTTTTAGTCCATGATACAGTGTGTGTACTTGTCTGCTACCAATTTTATGTTGAAAATATAATTTTATCTCAGTGTTGGGAGGCTGGGTGGGAGGTGTTTGTGTCATGGGGACAGAACCCTTCATGGATGGCCTGGTACACTCCCATGATAATGAGTGAGTTCTTGCTTTATTGATTCGTGTGAACCTGGGACCTCTTGTCTCTCCTGCTCCTCTCAACATGCGACACACCAATTTCCCCTTTGCCTTCAGCATTGATTGCAAGCTCCCTAAAGGTCTCACTAGTGATCCCGCAGTCAGGCTCATACAGTCTGCAGAACCATAAAACAAAGAAACTTGTTCATTTATAAATTAGTTAGCCTCGGATATTTCCTTCATGGTAATGCAAAACAGACTAACATAGTCTGTAAATATCTTTTAAGGTAAAGTGAGTCTCTTATCAGAGGACTATAGTATTAGGTCTTTGGTTTTGTTTTGTTTTTTACCTCCATGCACTGACTTTGTGCCTTTCATTTGGAGAATATAATAAAATCATAAAGTAATAATTGATAGGTAAGAATTTGTTGGTGTCATTTGTTCGTTTTCTGATGGTTTTGTAGATTTTTTTTGTTTGTTTCTTCCTCTTCCTCCTTTGTTTTTTTTCCTGTGAAGTTTGATGGCTTTCTGTAGAGATGTGCTTTACATCTTTTGTTTTTTATCCTTTGTGTTTCCATAATGTTTTTGCTTCATGGTAATCATCATATACTTATAACAGCCTATTTTATGATGAAAACAGCTTTGTTACAATTATACATACAAACTCTATACTTTTACTCTCCTACTCCTCATGTTTTACATTTTTGGTGTCAAAATTTACAACTTTCTATATTTTGTATCTCCTAACAAATTATTGCAACTCTAGCTGTTTTAAATAGTTTTGAATTTTAATGTCAATATTAGACATTTCACTGATTTACCCTTTGTCTATAAAGTATAAGGGAAACGTCATAGAACTATCAGAAAAAAATGATTTTGTTCATTTTTATCAAAACTTTTATAGGCCAAAGGAAGTAGAAAGATATATTCAAAATCTGAAAGAGGAAAAAAAAGGCCAGCAAAAATACTATGCCCAAATAATTCTGTCTTTTAAAAATTAAGAGATGATAAAAAACATTCTAAGACAAATAAAATTTAAGAGTATTTATCACCACTAGATCTGAATTATAATTACAAAGGGATTTCTTTAAGCTATAAAAATATTATAGGACACTCTTTAGTAATATGAAAACATATGAAAGCATAAAACTAAGTGGTAAAATTAAGTACTCTGTAAAATCCAAAATGCTCTAATAGTGCTACTATGGTTGGTAAATCAATGAATAGGGAGGGAGAAAGAAAGGAAGAATGGAAGAAAGAAAAGAGAAACGCCAGAAGAAAAACAGCGCATGTATTTAACACTCAACCTAACTAACTTGTATTTAATGTACTAACTTAGACAAGAGTCACCTTCAGTGCTGAATTAGAAAGTGTTGCTAATCATCATGTCTTTTGAAACATAAATTAGGAAGCCCCTGAGAGATCCCAAATTATTACCTGACTACATGTGTAGCTGTAATTAATGACTGTTTGTAAAAGACTTTGAAGATGAAAAGCACCTTAATTGGAGTAACTCTCAATCATGTGGAAAGCAGAAAACCTAAAGTAAATGGAAATATTAAAACATGAATGGATTATATTAAAACAGAATAATGGAACTTTAAAAGTGATTAGAATTTCAGTTAAAGTTTCAAAGTTAATTCAATAGGTTAAGTATTCTAAACAGAACTACAAATACATCCAACATAATAAGAAAAAATACAACCAGTTATTTGACTGCCACCTTCCTTGACATAACTTTATATAAGAAAAGCAAAGCTACTTCCAAATGATGTTGCAGGTCCACTGTTTTCCTTGGGAGTGTGTCTAGCCATTTGGGTAAATTTCCTTTTGAATTTTCTCCTTTTCCAAGAAAATAGGGACCGACATGGTATACTATTTCCAAATAAAAGAAAGTAGGAGTTGGTAAAAGAAGTAGTCAAAAGCAAAGTATGTTTGTAAATAAGGAAAGATGGGCATTTTACTCAATACATTAAAAAAAAAAAGAAGGAACAGAGCCATCTCTCTGCAGTCATTGGGAATGGAATAAAAAATGGCAAAGAAATTATACATAAATTCACACAAATATCCCCCAAATTAACTGACTCTAGAATGTGCTTTTCTTATTACTTAACAAAAGTGGAACTAGATTAGTTTCATTTTTATTTTAAGCAATACACTTTTTAAAGTTATTCTTTAGGATATAGCAATATAATTTAATAATCAATAGTGCTAAACCTGATCAATAATACATGCCTCATCTTATTACTGCTGCCCAGGTATTCAGAATCAGTTCCTGATATTAGTATTTGCCCTAGTTTTCCCCCTTTAAAACCTGTGCATTTATTTTTTATATTTATAGATTTTCCAGAAGCAAAAGCAGCAACAATTATGCCTGATTTTGCTTAAAATGCTTAAGCCAAATTTCGCTTAAACAAATGGAGATTATTACTAATAACTGAAAGGATACGTTTGCAATGGCAATAGACCTGTGTCAGCAGATAGAGTGCACCTTTGACAACTTTCCAGACTTTCTTGTGCTCACTTAGAAAATAGCTTCCTGCTGCTGCCTAGTGTCTGATGCAGAAACTCCCAGAGGACCAGCCAGGGAGGCAGCTCAGGGGCTGGTTTTGTGATGGGCACAAGCCGTAATTCCACTGTTGATTTTTGTCGCTTTGTTAGTGCCAGTGTGTCAGTTGGTATAGTGATTGAAAGCTGTTCATTGAACTATTAGGATAAGCATACAACACATTTTCTCCTCAAAAGAAGGGGCAATAAAATCAGATCCTGGTAAATCTGTACATGCAATGCACGTTTGGCCTTGGCTAATGCTGGTGCGGCACTGACTGATGATCAAGAGTAGCACAAGAGGGACTAGGGTTGCCTTACTGTGAAATCTACAAAATACCTATTTTAAATGAGAAATGAGAAGGTTTTTTGACTACAAAGGCCATTTCCTTACTGTACATGTTAAGATATAAGTTCCCTTCCGTCTAGGAATTTATAAAGACAAATAAATTAGGTTTGTGTAAGTTTGTAGTTGGGTGTGTATGTAAAAATTTTGTAACAGGTTTCGAGAATTATAACACTAACACCTTTACTTTTTGTGTACACTGGAATCAAGAGCTTTACCCAACTCCATCAATAAGCTATTCTCCCCTTTTAGACAAAACTCTAATGTGGCTTGGTAATCATATGATATTAATTGGGTTTCTTAACATGTTCCATAGTTTCCTATATATCTGAATAAAAGGAGAATAATTTGAGACTCTGCGTTTTTGCACAGATTTCAGGATTACACAATCCTGAGATGTCATTTTAGTAGGGGAAAATATTAGGAGCATTAGATCCAAAAGGACTTGAGCTCAAATTTGGACCTTACTACATACTAACTCTGTTAGCCACAATTTACTTTTTAATAATGGCAAAGAAATTTGACATTCCCCACAGATTTGCTATGAAAATTAGATTATAAAATTATGTCCTCATGTGTATAAGATAGCTAATTAAATATTAAATCTGTTAATATTACTCTTATGATCTGCTTCATTTTTGTAGTACCTAGCATAAATTTTTTAAAGTAAAATTTTAATGAGCTACCTAATACCTCTTTTTGCCCTGCTCTGATAGATTCAATAAATGTTTGCTGAAGAAATTGATTTAGAGTCTGTGCTGCTCAATACAGTGATCTTACAGTCTTTAAACATTAAAAAGATGAATTAGAAAGTGATTCCAGATTAATAAATATCAAAGTTCAATATGAAATGTAACATATGAATATTTGTAATGCAAAATAAACCTAAAAATGTTATTAAAAAGCAAATAAATATTAGGACATAGAATTATAAAAAAAGCCATAATATTAGTTTTAACCAGGAATGAACATGGAAGTTAAAATAGTGTTTGGAGGAAGAAGAAATTGAGCTGGGCCTTTAAAAATGGAAAGCATGAATAAAAAGGATATATATCCGAAATTCTAAGTATAGAGAAGAACATATGTCTGAGGCTATTTGTGCTGCTATAACAAAATACCACAGACTGGAAAATTGGCAAAGAATGGAAATTTATTTCTCATAGTCCTGGAGTCTGGGAAGTCCAAGCCCAAGGCACTAGCAGGTTTGTTATTTTGTGGGCTCCCATGTCTTCCTCCAAAGTAGTGCCCTGAACTCTGCCTCCTCTGAAGGAGAAAAACACTGTGTCCTCACATGGAAGAACACAAAAGGGCATAAAAGGATGAACTCCCTCCTTCCAGCTGTTTCATCAGGGGATCTAATCTATTCATGACTCAGTTACCTCCCAAAGACCACACTTCTCAACAGTGCTACTTTGGGGCTTAAATTTCAACATGAATTTTGAAGGCGACAAAAGTTCAAAATATAGCAGCATACAAAAAAGGTTATAGGGGAGAAAGCCTTGAAAGTAAGTGTGAATCAGCAAAATATCTATTATTTTCTGAAGGAGATCCATGAAGTTTAGTAGAAGCTGATGTTGAAAGATAAGCTTGGAAGAGGTCGTTCTATGCTACATTAGGTATACGCACCAATCAGAGCTCTAAGCTCTAACTGTGTCTGTTTTTAATTCCATGGAGGAAATTTCTGATAAATATTTGAGAATGGAGTATTAGGTAAAATCCTTTTTAGGACTCCTTTCTGTCTTTTATTCCAGTCAGGTCCAAAGAACTAGAGGTTTGTTTTGTTTTGTTGATTCTTTTATACTATCTTTGATTAATCGGCACCATCTTCCTGTAAGGATACGTGGTAGAAAATGGTGAAGCTACACTTATGTTCAAAGTAAAATTGAATTTCATGATGCATTAGAGCATTAGAGATGTAGCCAGTGGATGGGGTACGGGTTGCTCTTAGCCATGGATCTGCTGTCCTTAAGTCTCACCAGTACTTAAGTGGAAATATATAAGGAGCCTTAAAGGAGAGCAAGAAACAAGCAGCACTTTATTTATTTAACCACAGCTCTTAAGCTAGTTCAGATTCATGGGTTTGGTTAGATATCAAGATCCTGGGGATATGTCTGGGACCCAAGGAATGATGAATGGTAAGGACTGTGTTGTGCTAGTACTAAGCCAAGTGGTTGATGATCCATTGTCAGATCCTGAGCGGGTGAGAGGTATTAGCGTTTCCTTCTATTTCCAGTGGAAATCTTATTCTCACACTATGCACATTCTTTAGTCAGTCTCCAATGCCAAGTTTAATTGATTTAAAACCTTGCCTTCTTCCAACTCAAGAATGAATTACTCTCTTGTTTTCTAGACTCAAGCTATTTTTGAGGATCTAGTTACCCTCTAATAGTTTTAGTTCTGATGTCAGACTTCTGTCTTAGCTTCCTCCCCAAGCCTGGGAAGTTTTACTGTATTTTCTGACATTTAACTTATCAAATGTAATTTCTTTACTTTAATTCATTAAACATTTTTACTGTATCATAAAATATTTGACAAACATGATGCAAAGTCATATTCAAATGCATTTATAAGAGCCCTCTAAAATCACAAAATCGCCATACTTGTCTTATTAGCCACCAAGGTGTTATTTCAGATTTTTCTGACTATTTTCACACCTCTAATCATGAGGTACAGGAATATTTCTGATGTGTAGAGATCAGTAAGAAAGGTCTAAGGATGTTGGAAATCCAGTGCAGCCGGCATGATGATACCTTTCCAGCTGTGAGCAAGACCAAGAAGGTAGAACAAAAATAGTCTCTCCTCCTTGGAGCTTTCAGCTGCCTGGCAGCAACCAATCTGTGCCCAGAATCCTAGGGACAACAGAGGGGAAGTAGCTAGGTAGCAGCCTAATAATATTTTGCTTAAGCCATCTGGTTGTAGAATGTGATTTTCAATGCTTGTGGAATATAGAATAGCAAATAGAGATGAGGATAAATTCAAGAAATTAAACTTTAATAAGAGCCACAACTTGCCTTGTGGCTTTTATTACTTTTACTTGCAACTTACATTTTTACTTACTTTAATCAAAGCCACAGCTACCTTTCCCAGGTCCTCTTTAAGCCAATATCTATTGTTATAAAAGAGATATTTTTATAATGAACATCATACTTGATAATAATACTAATAGAAGCAATGGAATTGGATGAGTGATTTGTAATTAGAGGCTTAGTAATAAGAGAAGAGAGCCTTTTTGTTTTGAGATTGTAGATGTCTGTGAAGTCTAACTAAACATGTGTTTACTTCCTCCCTCCCTCCCTCTCTCCCACTGCTGCTGCCCCAACAGTCCTGCTCTAGCCTCAGATACCCGCCTTATTCTCCTTCACTTTAATCAAGGAATGCTTCATAGAATGGAATTTCCACAGGAGAAACCAGTTTCACCTTCCAAAAAGTGATGGTATAGACTGCATTGTTGGTTGTATTGCTGTTAGCTAGACATTTCAGTGAACTATAATAAGATTTTATTCTTCTCTTCTTTTTTT
>NW_003852653.1:505699-517352 GCF_000181295.1 Otolemur garnettii | reverse complement strand
TTTGCCCATTATTTTTATAATTTATGTTTGAGTATTGCTAGTCAAAACCTATTACCCAAACATCAACTGTCAATAATTTCCTAACCTAGTCTTTCTGGGAGCAAACAAGAAAGATCCTAGAACCTTTAGGAGCTAAACACACTTTTGTTGGCTGAAGAATTACAAATACATTACATATATGCAGGGGATCTAAGAGAGTGAGAAGTATCCAGTGAGGATTGTGTATACATACAGAGATGTGAGCATGTGGAAGGTCACATCTGTACTTGTGTTTGGTGAAGCAGGGATTTTTAGAAAAATAAAGAGTCAATGAATCAGAAGCTGAATAACTAAAATTTCATCATTATTACAGTCTGAGACAGAGTTCTAGAGTTGTTCTGATTTTGATGAAGTTGTGGATCTGAATTTCAGAAAGTTTCTCTTTAAAACAGGTGTTGTATGTGTACAGCAAAAGTAAACAATAAATTTATATAGGCGTGAGTACTATGTGAAGTGTAAAGTGAAAATGCTTATTTATTTATTTATTTTTTGAGACAAGAATCTCATTCTGTTGCCCTACATAGAGTGCGGTGGTATCATAGCTCACAGCAACCTCAAACTCTTGCATGCTTCAGCCTCCTATGTAGCTGGGACCACAGGCATCCAGCTATTTTTTCTATTTTTAGTAGAGATAAGGGTCTCACTCATGCTCAGGCTGGTCGCCAACTCCTGATCTATGGCGATCTACCTACCTTCTTTTCCCAGAGTGCTAGAATTATAAGCACAGGCCACTGGGTCTAGCCAAAGAGAATGTTTTATTAAAATTATAATTTTTATTATCCTAAAATATATATCCATCTCTTCTGACATGCAAAGAAAATGCAATAAAACTACTCAAAAACATTTACTTTGGAAATCTCGATGCTCTTGTCTCTACCCTAACCTTTTCTTCATCTCTTGCCAGACAAACATATTAATTCCAGATAAGAAACTTAGCTTTAGCAATACCAAGTTCTGGCTTAAGACTGAGCGTATGATCTCTGTTTTGGAAATATCTCCATAATTACACAATGATCAGGTCTCAGAGGATAAGGATGTATTCCAACCCCCAAACTATCCCTGGAGCACAGACTTAAGAGTTAGGTTGCCTGAATTTGAATATCTTATCCTTAACGTTTCTTAACTGTTGTTATAAGCTACTTGGTATTTACTTGTTACATTTTTATTATCTGTATTTAAGTAATAATAATTACTTTCTAGGATTCCTATAAGTATTAAAAATGTAACTCTTAATAATACTATCTGGTAGTAATACTGCCAATTCTCAGTAATATTTATATTTTTTAGTATTATGAATTATATAAAAGACTATGTTATCTATAATCTTTTAACTCTTCTCAGCCTCTCTACCTTATAATCTTAAGTCCATAATTTCAATATGAGTTCAATCCCAACAATCTTTAAATTATTAAAGCTTGATCAAGAATATTAAGATTTTAGTTTCCAGCTAAGTTTCCAGCTAATACCTCTTCTAATGTGTCCATCTCATGGCAGATGCACCTGGAAATTCTCTGAATGAATTTCTTAGGTTGTACTCTTCTAAGATGACTGCAGATTTCTGAGATGCTTCGACGTCTTAATATTTTTAAATGGTTTTAGTTCTGTTCATGTTCTTCCCCCTCTGAATTTTTAGCTTCATCAATTGTAGACATGGTAAATCTGTAACAAATTGATGAGAAAATTAGGAGGGCAGCCAGAACTTCATATTGTGCCAAGCATGAAAGAGTCTGAGGAAAACAGGATGAGTTGATTATTAAAATAAATAAAATACTCCAAATACTGTTTATAGAGGCAGTCAGAAGATTGTTTAATGAGCTCCAGGAAAATGATTTGAAACAAAGGAAGGAGCAAAGCAAGTCTGCAAGCGTGGCTTTATATGCCAAAAGATTAGCAAACAAATCTTACCTTCACCTTCCTTAGCATTAGTCTCAGTGATTTAACATGGCAGAGAGATTTTAATGACACATTACTGCTGTTTTAATTAATTTTTTCATCCATATGCAGTTCTCAATTAAAGCTTTACCTCCTCCCCATATGTTGAAACATTTGCCAGTTACATTTCAATTTAATAACATTTTTGCAGTAGTGGTATGCTAGAAGTGTTTTTATTTACAAATGAGGTCATTATACATAGCATTTAAAAAAAATCTGAGTTACTTAGTAGAATGGAAAGGACACACACCTACTGGGTCACTGAATCTCAATCAGGGATGATTTTCCCCTCCTCTAGGGATATTTGGCAGGATCTATAGGAATTTTTTGTTGTTGCAGCTGGGATGATGCTGATGGTATCAAGAGGGCAGAAGGCAGGGTGCACTGGACAGGATAACACTCCTTCCTCTCACCCCAGAACAGACTATCAGGGTGCTAGCAGTGCTAACCTTGAGAAGCTCTGCATTAAATGATGCTTCAGTTAGTAGAACATACATTTGTTCAGTATAGCACTGAAGAACTAGTCATAACTGCCTTTTAAAAAAGTTTTTGCTTCTGTGGAAATTGATCCAATTATGTTGAGCTCAACTCACAGTAGGGTGAGACAGGAGGCAGAGATAGGTTAGAAGGAAGATTTCAAAGTCTATTTCTAATTCTATGAAAAAGATGGTCTGTATTAGAAATGGGAAAGTGGAAAACAATACATTTTATTTTGCGTTAGTAAAGAACTAAACATTTTGAAAATAACTGTAAGACAGAAATTCAGGTTGAGAAAAATATCATTGGCTGTAGTCATCACCAGAATATTTCAGGGTGACTTGACATTTAAGCTTAGTTGCTTTTTAGAAAATAATATACATGCATTTTTTTTTAAAATTTAATATTTAGGGTACATCAGCCTGCCATATATAGGATAGACAGTGTAAGGAGATTCAGTTGTTGGGAGCCAGCAAGAAATGCTAGTTTCTTTTTCCTCGTCACTGTTTGTTTCTCAGAGTTTCTAAGGAAGAAAAATAGGTAAATGAAAGCTAACAAGAGATATGAATATTGCCTATGAGGGCAGAGAAGATTTAATGAATATGAATAGATAAATGAAGCAGTCCTGATCTAATGTCTCTAGGAGTTTCTTCAAACATATATCTGAAAATATATGTTTAGATAAATAAAAAGAAAATACTATTTCAGTCCTAGACAATTTACTTGAAAGACAAGCAGGAAAAAGAAAGCCTCCAATTAAAAAATAGCTCATCTGAAAGAAAGAATCCAGAAGGCCCGAACCATTTTTTATTCTGAGTTGGGCACAGGGGAGAGGATATAGACCTCTCACCGACAAAATAAATGAATAAATTTTAGTAAAATGCTATCTTCTAGGGAAAAAGAGAAATAAAGGTGTATATGTTTTCCCAAAATCCCTCCAAGTTTTTACTTTAAAAAAAGGGGGATACAATTTTCCCCTCTTCTGCCCTCTCTAGGAAAGGAGATTATTAATTTTAGAGATTAATTTCCACCTTGATGAGTCAGAAGTCAATTTCAATCACTAGTCTTTTGTGTAACTCTCCAGGCCCATGGCTTAGAAGTTTGGCTTTTGGGCAAGAAGTTCCAGGAGACTATTAAAGTAGCTCAGATGGGTACGTTATTTAAATTTACTCTATGTCACTTTAGACCATTCATCTTTATTCATGTTTTATCCATATTTTCTAAATTTACACAATCACATTAAGTGAAATGTGAAATTACACATTTCAGAAATTATCTCAATGCTACAATATTAGCTATACAAACATGTTCTTTATTTGTGCATAAATCTTCTCACTTTATCAAATTAATGGGAGAAATCTAAGAAATATAAATTTAATTTACCTTATAAGGTGAAATCTAAAGAAAGTACAAAAAAGAACCTTAAATATTTTTTGCATTTATCTATCTGTAGTAGCCTATCACTGAGATATTATACTACTAATATCACTCAAAGGTGAAGTTATTTGAAGTTTTTGTTTTATGAAAGTGAGCACAGTTATTTTAGCAGCTGTGAAGTTGAATAAATCACAAATGTATTACTTTACTCTTTTAAAGTGTAAATATTTAAAAATCAGACAAAATTAACATGTTTTTGGTCCTAAATTCCAGTAAATGACAAACCTGTAGAGCAATGTTCCTTAGAAAAAGGTTTCTTGATGTCAATGTTTAGTTTTATCCAACTATGTTTTTATTGTTAAACACCATAAGAGAGGCTTTATGATGCATGATATAAGAATAGTCTTATTTTGTTTAGACTTCCCATGATATGTATATACGCCAGTTTACCAAATTTTATTAAAAGTCTCATTTTGTTTAGACTTTCCAGGGTATGTACATATGCCAGTTTGCCAAATTTTATGACCTGTAAAATTTTAGTAACTTGGATGAAATGACTTAAGAGGCCAAATGTTGGACAAAGAACAAACCATCGCTCACTCACAAATTATTGGCCATGGGGAGTTTTATGGTGCCTGTCTACCACAAGGGTACTAGGATATGGGGTCTCAACATGTGCCCGTAAGGGAAAACCAAAATCTAATATAGGACAAAAACAAGGAAACTGATTTGGGAGGCTGAAACAATGTTTCTGTGTTTTGAAGAGGAGAAGAATTTGCTAAGTTATTGTTATGTGCTTATTTGGAAGGCAGATAAGGTACTGTGGTAGAAAAATTAATAGCCATCAAATATGTCCATGTTTGAACCCTCCAAACCTGTGAGTATGTTACCTTGCATTGCAAAAGGGATTTTGTAAATATGATCAAAAGATTTGATTTCATGAGATGGTAAAATAATCCTGGATCATCTATGTACTGCAAATGTAATCACAAGGTCTGTTATAGGAGGGAAACAGGAAGATAAAAATCACAGGGGCCTTACAATGAGGGATATAGAGGTTGGTGTGATGCTCTTTGAAAATAGAACAAGGGCTCACTAGCTTAGGAAAGTAAGAAAAATTCTATAACCTGGAAAAGACAAGGAAACTGATTCTTTCTTGTCACCTCCAAAAAGACTGTAGCTCTGATTTTAGTTCCATAAGAATCATTTTGGACTTCTGACCTCCTGAATCGTAAACTGCTAATTTTGTGTGATCTAGAATCTGGCCGATCTTTTCTTCCTGGGCAAGGTTCTAAGAGTGATGGAACATCATCTAGAGATATTGGGCAAGGAAGTATTCTCCAAAAGCATAATGTAAGTTAAGGAAAACAGATGGAGATGAAAGACTATTGAAGTCCATAGAAAGTAAAGTGTCATAATTAGAGCTTGTAGTAAAAACAACTGAGATTACTGAGAGTCCAACGAAAAAGTAGGAATAAGCTACTGTGGTGTGGCTACCAATGCCGTCAAAACATTTTGATACCTTAGGGAATAGTCTTTCTTTTTTTTTTGGAATGACTTAAGCCAATTCTGACTTTATAGTTACTAGAGGATAAAGAACAGAGTTAGTAGTCCTTTAGTCATCTTGGTGTTCCTTCAATATAGTCTTGTACTTGTTTTATTGGTAGAATACTATTAGTGTGTAGAGTGTCACACCATAAAGCACAGCTAAATTCACATAAGGTTCTGAATAAGATGATGCAATTGCCCTCCAGACAGATGCTGGTACTGAGACACAGGACATATATGCAGGTTTCATTTACCAGAGTATACATGGGTCACTACATATGTTTTGAGACAGACTGGGTTATGAGATATTTCACTTCCAAGAAACACAGTTGACAGCAACCTTTCTGACTGACCCATGCAAATTTCAGCTGGCTTGGCTTATAGGCGTTGCTGGGAGGGCTGCATTTGTTTCTGTCCATGCAGATTTTGTTTTTTGAATTTTGTGTATCTCAAAACTTTTGTAACAACCCACATGCAACTGTCTGACTCTCTGAAGGTGCTTAATACATTTTGGGGGAACAACTGTATAATTTGTTTGGCTAAAGGTCAGAGTAATCTGATGAACTGTGATGCCATGGATTGAACATGGGGGATAGTCTCCTCATTCATTGGTAGAATGTGTTCATCTCATTCAGTGAGCAGAATAGGATTGCCAGATACTGGAACTGCCATAGATAGACTTTAATTTACTAGGTGTAGAATATAAATGTCTTACCACAATAACTAAGAAAATGCCGTGAAGGCTATGTTAACCAGTTTGATGAAAATATTTCAAATTGTATATAAAACCAGCACATTTTACCCTATGGTTGCATTAATGTACACAGCTATGATTTAATTTTTAAAAAAGCCATTTTGTAAAAACTTTCTTGTTTTGGAGTGGAGTGAATTGAATCACTTGCTCAAGAGATCAGATTTAAAGAAGGTGGAGAAAAACACGTAACTCAAGATAAATAATATGTAATGTAATATTTGAAAGCTCAAAATCACTGTACACAATTCATGATGCATAAAATATCAAAAATTGTAAATACATATAGTACCTGGCCTACATTTACATGACCTGTTCTCACTTGGACCATCCTGTTTTGGGCCCTGACTGAGATGTTAATTTGTCCAATAATATGAAAATTTGTAGTATAATGAGTACTAAAAAGTTATGTGAATATAGTGATAAACACTGCCCTCAAAATTTCCATACTTGTGCTAGTGAAAAACATGTGAGAGAGTTTGAAGATACAATAAACATTTTCCACTAACTCATTTCAATTTTAATGGAATAGGTTGACATTGGATTTTAAAATTATGTTATTAAATACTTTAGCAAAGAGAACCCCATGGATACCAATTTTAGCATAGTTATATTTTTAGTGTAAGAAGCAAATTTTCTTAAAAAAGAAAAAGAAAGAAAAAGAAATCTTCTTAAAAGTCATTATATTTGTTCTAACTTTCTGAGTAAATAATATTGTTGTGGTCAGCCCCTGGGTGTCTCTGGGAATCTCAGAAAGCCAGATTCATAAGCAAAAGATAGAATATAGTTTGCCCTCATATGGTGGGATTTTAAGTTTCCAGTTGTGAGCATGCCATAAAAGACCATTCACTTATATGAATTCCACATCAGGGGTGGAATGAACAAATATTATTGCTGCATGTCTGGGTCTGAATTATTGTACAAAACTTCGCAAATTCTCCTCAGGCCACTGTAATGTCAATATAGAAGCTGGTATATGGTAGGCTTATTTCACCTGCTATCCAAAGGTGATCCTGGGATGGCGAGGCTAAAATTTAATGAGGTTCAGATACTGACTTATTTCTCATTTACCTTTCTTGCCAGAAGGCATGCATTTTTCTATCAATAGGTGTGATCTTGCTCACACTGTGCATTCACTTGACATCACTGTGCATAATAGTCTTTCCTATTTTCCAACTCTACATTTCTTATTAGATTTCCAGCACATTTTTCAATGACTCATCATTTCTTCATGGACAAAACTTTGATGATTGCCTGTCATATTGACCCTCCACTGTGAGGGCTTAATCTTTATTTCTGACTTTGTGTCTCACTAATACCTAGTCCAAAATCTTCACACATAATAATTGATTCATCGTTCTTTTTGAATGTCTTTGATGTATGTGCCTCCATATCAGTGTTCCTCTTCTATAAGGTTCTGTATTTATTTCTAACATTGTGGTCCAACTAAAGCTTTTCTTCTTCTGTCAGTGCATTTCTGAGTATCCAAATACAAAGTGGTCTCCTCTTTCATATAAGCATTCATATAGATAATAAGACTTTATTATTCACTTTGCAAAAATGACATGCTTTGTTGTATTTTTGTTACTTTTCCAAGTATGTAGCATGGCTACTAAACTGGAATAAAGCACTTTCAAAGTTAGGCAACAGTTTATCTTTCTTTATAATTCTCCAGAGTACATTTTGGGCTATAGTAGTAATAGGCTTTTCTCAGATCCCCAGCTCACTGAAATGAACCATCATCCATCTAATTTACTATTAATTAGGTCCATTCATCTAACTTGCTCCTTTCCTTGCGCTAAATCCATAAAACACTGAAAGTCCTTCTTAATGCCTTGCTGTCCCTTGCATTTACATAGAATATAAGTTGAGTAGTTTTTATTAAAACTAATTTATATTTCACTAAATATCTTCCAATGCCTTTATTTCTTTCCATTTTCATGGTCAATATACTTAACCAACCACTGTAACTGCTTCCCAGGACTATTCTAATGGCTTATAAGCCAGTGTTTTGCCAAACCATTCTAAATAGTACAAAGTGATCATTAAAAATATATTGGAGCAACTAAATATATATAGCAAATATTAATGGAACTGAAGAGGGAAATAGACAGCAATACAATAATCGTAGAGGATTTAAGTACCCCACTTTCAACAATGAATAGATCATCCAGCAGAAAGTCAGTAAAGAAACAAAATTTGAACATATACAGTGCATTCCATTCAATAGCAGAAGAATATATACTCTTTTCAAATACACAGGGAACATTTTCCAGAATAGATCACATGAAACAAATAATTCTGTGCAAATGGAAAGAAAAGTGAATAGGAGTAGCTATTCTTATATAAGACAAAGTAGACTTTATGATTAAAAAAATGATAAAAACACAAAGATGGTCATTATATAATGATAAATGTATCAATTCAACAAGAAGATGTAGCAATTCCAAATACCTAAGCCCTAATGCAGAAACTTCCAGATTCATAAAATAAACTTCAGTAAATCTAAGGAAAGAAATAAACAGTAGCATCAGAGTAACCGGGGACTTTTATTTTGACAAAAATGGACAAATCATTAAGGCAGAAATTCAACAAAGAAATACCAGACTTAAGTGAACTGTAAAACAAATGGACCTAATAGATGTTTACAGAACATTCTGTTTCCCAAAACTGCAGAATATACATTTTTTCTCATTAACACATTGGACTTATCCCAGTAAAGAGCATATGTTAGGCTACCAAAAAGTCTCAGCAAATTTAGAATAATTAAAATCATACAGTATGTGTTCTCCAACCACAGTGGAATACAACTAGAAACCAATTCTAAAAGAAACTGTCAAAACTGTACAAATACATGGAAATTAAACTACCTGCTACTAAAAGTCCTTGGGTCAGTGACACAATTATGATAGAAATAAAAATTTTTGAATTGACTGATAAAGGTGATATAGGCTTCCAGAATTTCTGGGATACAGAAAAACCAGTGCTAAGAGGGAAATTCATAGCACTAAATTCCCACATTCAGAAGATGGAAGGATCACAAATTGATAGTATAAGATTAGACTTCAAGGATCCAGAAAGAGAAGAACCTACCTGGGGAAGAACCAATTACCTATTCTCAGTCATTATATACTATGAATGTATGTATCTCCTTCCTATACTCACACCAGGGGTTACGTATGAAAAGAACCAGGACAATCAGAACATCAAATACTTCCAGCCGTAGTCTTTGGCTGTGGGATGAATATCTGAATTAATATAGAAAAATAATAATAATTAGAAAACAGCTTGTATACTTTCTGGACTGATAGTGAGAAAAGCCAACTGAGATTATAAACTATGTGATCTGATATAAGCCTAAGTATTTCTAAGAACTAAGAAATACTTTGATCATTTTGCCAACATAGGAAGAAGAACAAGAGAGGAAGAAGTACAAAGAGATGGCGAAAAGATGAAATTTGAAAAGTATTTTTTGAGTAACTGGTATAGCCATACCTGAAAGCAGGGATTAATTATGCATTTTCAAGGGAAGTGGGTGAATAAATGATTTCTCACTTTGTTCCTTAATTTTAAATAAAGTTAGATTTTGGTCACATCTTATCAAAACAATCATAATACACATAATATAGTATACTGCTGTCCTTGAATGCAATCAAGTGCTGAACCTCTATCTGTAATATTTAATATATGCTTATTATTAGAGAGTTAATTAGTGATTAGTAATTGGTGAGTAAATAAATAAGAGAATAGTAAAATTTGTATTGTCTATAGTCAATGTTTAACAGAAGTTTTTATCCTGGCCATACTTCTGGAATAAACATTAGAATGTTGATTACAATCACTTAGTGTGATATCCCTTTGATTATATTTGCTCAAAACCACAATATATAGAATCAGACTTGAGGATGAACTAACAGATGGTTTAAGACCTAAAATCCCATATTAAAATAGAAGCATAAAAACTTTCAATTTCTAATGTGTATTTTCTAGATTTAGGTACAGATTATTGATCATTGAATAGTTGCATGTGCCGTAATTTGGGAACATTGACATACTGCATCTTATATGGTCCTTTGTAGTAAGTAAATAAAAACCTTCAGCAAGTATGGTTTTGTCAGTGACCTTTAACAGTATTATATTTCAGTATTAGGAACTACATGGATTGCTATAAAAATGCCATCTATTAAAACTTCACAATGCTTAATGACTTATGTAAAATTCGTTTTCATCATGCAATTCTAGGTAAATGATAGAATTGTATGAAGAATAGCACTCCACAGCATGCCTACTTCATTAGCAAATGAAAAAAACTATTGCAGGTGCAAATATGAGAGAGGAGTTTGAGTGGATACTTGGTGAAAAGAATCAGAATTTTAATAACTGCTAATTTCCCATGATTCTTTATGCTATCAAGATGAAAAGCAAGGTCAATAGGATCGCAAATTGATGAAAATTTTACTGTTAGGTGGAAGAAAAAGGGTCTATTAAATGTTAAATGTCTCTATTGTATAAATGATGAAATCTGTATAGAAAGAAAACTAAAACCAGTATGTTTTATCTGTCTATTTCTTTCAGATAAAATAATTCCCATTTCAGATAAAGTTACGAAGAGCATTTTATTATGAAGGCTAATGAATTTCTTTTGTACACTGACCAAACAAAGCAAAATATTATGAAGCAACCTCCAAGTAAATCTTGATTCCTTTTCCCCTTCAAGACAGTCATCATCACAGAACAAACCCCGAGGTTACAGAATATCAAGCATTTGTTATTATTCTGATCTGTTATCTGGGGCTAAGCAGGCTGGAGAGTTTGACAGAATACCCTAAGCTCTTTCCTACTTCTCCAAATACATTTTTACATTTATTCGGCATGTGTCTGTTGATACGTAGTTTTGATAGAATTTCTGGGTCCCTGGACAAATAATCTTGTCCACGTAGAGTTCAAAACTGTGATTTCAGTTTCAGAAACTCTTCATGGGAGCAAATGTAAGCAGCTGCCTTCAGATGAAGCTGAATCCCCAATATTATCATTCCAGCTGTCTGTCTTTGTGTGATTGCAAGAATATCAATTCAATTCTTTTTTTTTCTTTAGAAAATGTTATTTATTGTGATAGAGATTAAACTGAATGGATTTGGAGCCCCATGAAAGTATCTTCTAGTTTGACCATTTAATACTAACTGTTTTATCTTAGCTAAGTTACTCTGAGGCTTAATTTCCTCACATGCAGGATGGATGTATTGATTATTATCACATAATTTAAACTTCAATTTCTTGCATTTTTGTAGATTATGTATTTATATTAATTTTCTCAAATACAATTATGTGCTGTAAGTATGCAAAAATAGTATGTATTACTGAGAAACATTTTTTCATTGAAAAACTCTCTAATATCCCAAATACTAATCAATGGTTGTCTAGTTGAATAAATTATGACAGAATCATACCATGAAGTTGTAGGTGATCATAAAAAGAATGACAAATTTCTCTCTACATTGTAATGTAGTATATTCAAAATATACTGCTGTT
>NW_003852653.1:495406-505000 GCF_000181295.1 Otolemur garnettii | reverse complement strand
TTTTTTTTTTTTTATCCATTCCAGCAGCCTATGTCAGGAGTTCAATCCATTCACATTTACTGAAAAAAATTATAAGTGGAGTGGATTTCTATTCTTCCAATTGAGTAGAACTCTGCTGCTTTGTTTTATCTTTTGAGCCATTGTGGTATCTGGGCCCTGACCTTAAGCTTTTGGAGAGTTTTACACAGATGGGTATCTACAGTGCTGACAGTATATAGTGCAGATCTGAGTCTTCATGCAGGGCAAGTTTGGTCTTGACAAATACCCTCAGTGTTTGCTTATCTGAGAAAGGCTTTATTTCTCCCTTATATGAGAGACTTAGTTTTGCAGGATATAAAATTCTCAGCTGAGCACGATTTTGTTTTAGAAGACTGAGAATGGGACCCTAAGCCCATCTGGTTTGAAAGGTCTCAGTTGAGAAGTCTGCAGTTAATCTGATAGGTTTCCTTTTGTAAATTACCTGATGTTTTCACTTACCACTCCTAGGAGTGACTCTTTCATGTTTACTTTGGCCATTCTAATGACCATGAATCATGTTGACTACCTTTTGCAATGAATATCCTTGGAGCTTCTTTTATCTGTATATACAGATCTGTAGCAAAGCCAGGGAAATTTTCCTAGATTATTCTTTCAAATTTATTTTCTAACCCTTGTATATTTTCTTCTTTCCCCCTAAGGATGACTATGATTCTTATATTTGGCCCTACCTTTCTTCTAGGATTTGTTCATTCTTCTTATATCTCTGTTCTTTCTTTTTCACTGGCTTGTTTAGCTCAATCGTTTATTTTCACATTCTGAGAACCTTTCTTCTGCCTAATCTTGCTTATTCTTAAGGCTTTCAATTGTGTTTTGTAATTACAGAATGAATTTTTCATATCCAGAAGTTCTGTTTGGTTTTTCTTTAATAATTTGATTTCTTCGGTGAATTTTTCAATTTTTTTTTTAAGTTTTTTTCATTGTTTTTGTGGCTTCTTTATGTTGGGTTTTTATCTTCTATTTCATTGAGCTTCCTTATATTTATATTAAAAATTCTTCATCTGTCATTTTAATCTTTTCATTTAGGTTGGTATCTGTTGGTAAGGAGTAACTATTTTCATTTGAGGGTGACCTTTCATTTGACTTTATATATTTGCAGAGTTCTTTCACTGGTTTCTTCTCATCTGGTCTCTCAATCAAGAGCTGAGGGCTTGGTCCAGTCTCCAAGATCCAAGACCCCAAAGATTGGTTGTTGACCATACCAGGGAGAGGGGTGATGGTCTTGAGTTGCTCTAGCAGGTTTTATGAACATCTAAGGTCACCTGTGATCTTCTGTCTGTACCTCTTCTCAATTGTGGGTAGTGATTACGTCCCCCATTTATTCTCTGTGATGGTGGGCAGAACTTGGCTGTACCAATCCACTGTTCCTGTTGCTTAATTAAGTTGGAAGTCACTACCTTTTAGCATTAATCTTTATCAGATATACTGACATGCAATTTTATTTTTGTATAATGTTCTTGTCTGACTTTAGTATCATGGTAATGCTAGACTCACAGAGTAAGTTAGAAAGTATTCCTTACTCTTTAGTTTTCTGAAAAAGGTATGAAAGGTGTGTGCTATTTCTTAAAACATTTAGTAGAATTCACTGATGACACCATGAAGTCTAGTTAATTTTATGCTTGGAGATGCTTAACTGCTGATTCATCCTCCTTACTACTTAAATATTTTTTAGATTTTCTATTTCTTCATGAGTTAGTTCTGTTGGGTTTTGTGTTTCTAGAAATGTGTCCATTTCATTTAGATTATTCAATTTGATGCCAGGCAATCACCTGTATTATTCTCATATTACTTTTATTGTTCAGAATATTGTAGAATATTGTAGAATTTTCTTTTCTCCTTTTGATATTATCAGTTTTGCATCACATATTTTGTCATTTGTTGAAAAATGTTTATAATTGTTGTATCTTCTTACTCTATTGAGTCTTTTATCAATATATAGTGTCTTTCTTTGTTTATTGCAATTTTTTATTTATAGTTTATTCTATTTTATATTAGTATAGCCACCTCAGCTCTATATACCACTTGTATGGACTATCTCTTTCCAACATATTACTTTCATATTACTTTCAATCTCTATATGCATTAAATCTAAATTGAGCCTCTTTTAAGCAGCATATAAGGAGATCATGTTATTTATTAAATCTGTCTTTTGATTAGAATGTTTAATATATTTACACTTTAAAAAGTTATTGATAAGGATAAACATCTGTCATTTTGCAATGTCTGTCCTAAAGCTTTAAGCCTTTTTTCCCCTTATGCCCTGCAATAGTTTCCTTTTATGTTTAATTGATTTATTTTTGCAGTAAAATGCTTAAAAAATCCTTTCTCATTTCACATTTTGTATATTCTATAGCTGTTATCTTTGTTGCTACCCTGGGGATAACATTCAATATCCTAATGTTATAATACCCTATATTGAATTTTTAGCAGTTTAATGTGAATAATATGCAAAAACTTTGCTCCTTTATAGTTTGGTCTGCAACTCTTCTAGTCACTGATGTCACAAAATTACATTTTTATACATTATATACTCCAAAACATAAATAATTCTTTTAAATAAATTTAAATAAATCACAGTAATAAATGCAACATACCATACAAATTTATATAGAAATAAAATGCGGAATTCGAACTAACTTTTAGACTAATAATTCTTTCATGTATATTAAGCTCTTCAATCATATAGAAGTCAAAAAGTGAAATTATAAAGCATTTTAATAATAATGCTCCCTTCTCTTTTTATTATGTATTTTCCTTTATTGACATCCTTATTTCTTCATATGGCTTCTGTAGCAACTGCATAAATGATCATGCAAGACATGGATTGACAGTACATGCTGCAAGAGATGAGGCTAATCATAGGTGCAGGATAGTCTCAAGCACTTCTCGCAGAGTCCTTTTATTGAGAAGATACATAATGGGTGGAAAGATTACTAAGCAAAGACATGCAGGGGCTGTGTGCTCGGGGAAATGATCTTATAGATGCCAAGAGAATATGTACTCAATGAAATGATCTTCAAGGGTGGTAAGGGGAGTGATCTCCAAAATACTACATGCAATTTTTCTCCGCCCATCCTTCAAGGAACTGCCACAAAGTGCTTAATATTTAACATTAGCCTTACTACTACAGGACTGAACTTTACTCCTCCAGGATTACTGAGTTACTTGATGGCTTGCCTTCTAAGTCATAAGAGATTTCTAGGCTTGCCAGGAGAATGTCTTGTTCTCAGTAATTCCCCAGATGAGTTATGATATTGGTGTCTGTTGTAGTAAGTATGATGTTTATTCCTCTATAGGCTTCAGGTTACTGTCTAGTTTCCTTTCATTTCATCCTTTAGAACTTCCTTAAGAATTTCTTGCAGGGCACACCTAGTAATATAGTGGTAATGAATTCCTTTTGCTGTTTTTCTTTTTTTTTTTAATCTAAGACTGTTTTAATTTTTCCCTCATTTTGAAGAACAGTTTTCTAGATATAGAATTATCTTTTTTTTTAAATTTTCTTTTAGCAAATGGAATAAATTAACCCAATGCCTTCTGGTCTCCAAAATTTCTACTGATAAATCTGTTGATAATTTTATTGAGGATTCTTTGTATGCGATACATTTCTTATCTTGATGCTTTTGAGATTCTGCATTTGTCTTTTAAAAAATAAATTATAAAGTAACTTAGTGCAGGTCTCTTTGAGTTTATCTTACTTCATATATTTTGCAAATTTGGGATTTTTATATTCATATCTTTTATTGTTGGAAAGTTTTCAGTCTTTATTGCTTCCAATATCCACTGCTTCCTTTTTTCTTTTTTTTTTCTGTTTTTGATAATCTCAAAATTTATATACTGTTCTATTTGCAGTGTCTCTTAGGCTTTATTTATTTTTCTTTTGTTTCTCAGACTCAATAATTTTCCTTGTCTTATCTTCAAGTTTATAGATTATTTCTTCTCCCTGTTCAAATATGCTTTTGAATCCTAGTTATTTAAATAAGAGGACATGAAAGTGGTGTCAAGAGAAGAAGATATACGGTGATCTGTTATATAATTTTTCTAAATGAGAAAGGGAAGCATTTTACATTGAAGACCTAAGACTGAATTTGTTTCCCACACTCCAAATTGCAGAAGCCTAAGAGTATATAAAGGTAATTACTTAGACCAGTATATGAATACTGTATGTTACATGGGCAAGTGTCAGGAGCAAGTATACACGTATCTTAGATACTGTAATAATTACTTTTATGTATTAGACACCTCTTTATCCCCACTGGGATGTTTTCTGATATGAAAGACAAGAAATATAAATCAATAACCAAATACAGTGGGATCTTTAACTTTGCCTCTACCAAGTCACATTGCAAATTTTGGAAGGAGACTTCATTAGCACCTGCTCTACCTACCTCTGTGCTAAAAAGAAAAACAAACAAACCAAACCCCCCCAAACCAAGAAAACATAGCTTTTGATCCATTAAGACTTGGGTCGATATTCTTTTCCACCAACTATATTACTATCTATGTAAGTTTTCTGCAAATTTTAAAAACTGTTCTTTGGCTGTTATAACAAAATACTATGAGTGGTGTGGCTGAAACAATGTAAGTTTATTTCTTATTCCTTTGTAAGCTAAAAAGTCTGAGACAATATGCAAGCATGATTGGTTCTAGTGTGGACCTTCAAGAAGGCAGTCATCAATGGGCCGGCAGGATAACTGCCTTCTTGCTGTGCTCTTCCATGGAAAAAAATAGAAAAAATAAGAGAGAGGGAGAATACGCTCTCTGGTCTCTTCTAATAATAACACTAATCCCAGTGTGAAGACCCCACCCTCTCTAATGATCTTATCTAAATGTAATTACCTCCCAAAGGCCATATCTCTTAATGCTAATACATTTGGGAATTAAGGTTTCAATATATGAATTTTAAGGGAGACACAATTATCCAGTCTATTAAATAGGGATGATGTTATTATAGTTTGATAAATTATTATTATAATATAATACCTAAGACATAATATTGTGGGATTTGTGTAAAGATTAAATGAGACAATACTTGTAAGTCATTTGGCATAGTGTCTAGACAGGTGTATGTGCAGATCATTTAATTATCTTTCTTCTATTTATATATAGTAATAGTTCTGTCAGTACTTTGTAATCACTTAATTGTATTAGACTTCTAAGGCATTGTGTATAGGATTGTTGGTTCATAATGCAATGTGCATATATTTTAAGTTTATATAATCTTTTATACTAGGTAACTTGTCATTATTATGCCTTTCTCAGTGCTGACTGTACAGGCATCTTGTATTATATACTAACTAATTTATTGACTTGTATTCAGTTATGAAGTTAAGCAGTAGGTACAATGAACTCAGGCCCATTTTATTCACAGACATCAAGTTCTAAGCATAGTGGAGAAAGTAAATGAAGCCCAGAACGCATCATCAGCAAAACAAATCCCCAAGAAAGCTGCAGGTTATAATCTCCCAAAGATATTTTCCACTTTCCACCAATTAAGATGCACTGCCCTAACCCCTAATTGGAAAGTCAAACTGGGAAACTGTCACCCTATGTGAACAAAAGAATCAGAAAGAGAAAGAAGAGAAATAAGCTTTGCTGGACCAGTGCATTAGCTCTGCCAAAAGTGTTAAAGCATTTAGCAGAAACTCAGTGACTCCAAATGCACAAAGAAGCATTGCTTGCTTCTTGCTGAATCCTGACCTATAATCACATTTATTGTTTTTTTAATAATTGCATTTAACACAACCATAGGCAAAAGTAAAGATTAAAAAGAAATAAATATTAAGTATTAAACAAACCTACTCTACTCCAGATAGTGGTGGATCCATTTATATACACGTTTTTTAATTTCTTAAAAAAGAACAATATCAGAATACCACAGACTGCACAAATGTAGAAGAAAGCAAGTTTAGGCTGCTGTAAACATAAAATAGTTGGACAGCCAAGATGAACAAAAATAGAATCAGCCTTAAAAGCCAAGTATTTACTTACATTTATGATGTGAGGATTTGTACTCAGGGAACATTTATCAAGGCTATCAGTGATTTATTTCTAAATTTAATTTTGTTTATAATGCCTTAGGGAATTTTAAACCTTTTCCTGGTTTAAAGATTATTAAATAACATACAAATATTGTTAAAGTGGGGGAAATGTTAGCAATTAACTTGTTGGGTAAAACTCGAGTAGTGATTAATTTTTCAAACAGGCAAAAGCTGGGTATAGCACTCATGGATAAGTTTTGGAAGAATAATGAGAAAAATGGGAAAAACGGAGCATTAAAAATGAAGTTTAGAAATGGAGAGTGATAATATTTGCCTTGTCAAAGGATTAACTAGGATAAGTTAAAAATAAATTGAGAAGCAGAGCTTCATCATTGGAAGTACATGTAGGCTGCTGTCTTATAAACAAACAGACTATCATCTCACAGTTGGTTAGATTGAGTTTTATGATCTAGCAAAGAAACAAAAAGCTAACTCAGGAGTTTCAGAGAATTTAATGGCAAATGGTCGTAGATGGCAAATGTCTTCAGAAGATTATAACCTTCATCTGAAGTTGCAAATGACCTCTGAAACATGATAGGCTCAGAAAATATAAATAATTAATGTTATAATACTGATAGTTGAGCAACTAATGCAGCATTATCAAGGGATGGTAGAGATGATAATGGTGGTAATTTTCAAAATAAATGGAAGCTACTATATTAGTAGGCATTGGTTTTTATTGTATTGGCTTATGCTGAATTTAATAAGAGAAGTAACTATAAAAGAAGTTTAGAATAGAATAGTTAGTCTGGGGTCAGGCAGAAATCCTCACTTTTATGTCAGCTCTGCTAAGGACTTACTCAGTAACCTTATAAAAGACAGTTTCTCATTCGTAAAGGGAAGAATTTGGACCTCAAGATACCTAAGGATTTCACTGATTTCATTATTCTGTGAAAGAATTAATTTCCAAACTTGGAGTGGCCAACTAGAAAGAGAGATTTCACAGAGGAGGGTGTCTGTGTACCTTTTGCTCTTGAGAAGATGTTGCTCTCATATAAACATAGGAAATGTTTTTAATTCCAGATATTAAAAGAAAGATCTTGAAAAAATCCTTTTACATTAAAGTAATTGATTCTAATTAAGAACAAAAAAGTATCTAGAGAAGGATCCTACCACAAAGATTAAACCCTGAGCCCTGGTGGCCTTTTCTTTTCTAAAGCCATAATTAGAGGAAAAGGAGAATCAATCTAAAAGCAAAGTAGTTATTTATCTTAATCATTCTTTACAATGATATATTTAGATCAAATATGTGGAGGTGGTAGTTAAACCATGTAATTTGGGGCTATATTTCCTTTGTTCAAATCTGAGTTCTGCTAATTACTATGTTAAACTAAACTAGTTAACCTATTAATTGCTTGGCTTTTGCATTCCTACTTAAAGCGCAGACCTATTATTTAACCCAATGATCCCACTTAAAGGTAATATCCCAAGATAAATAAAAATATGTTCTAATAAATACCAAAATCTTACTCTGGCTTTAGTCTTTATTCATAGTCATCAAATATAAACCAGATCTCCATTAACTTGTGAATAGACAAACTGGTCCCGCCACACATATATTGTTATTCAAGAATGAAAAAGGAATGAATTACTGATATATCCATGGATAATTTGAAGCAGCATGGATAAATTTCAAATGCATTATGCAAAAATTCTATATGCTAAATGATTCCATTTATATGGTATTACGGAAAAGTCAAAGCGTAAGAACATAAGACAAATAAGTTTCAACAGAGTGCTGTGGGGAATGGAAAGGATTGATTCCAAACAGCCATGGCAAACCTTTTTGGGATAATGGGACTTCTGACTGGCATGTGGTTACATAATAGTATGCACTTATCAAATGGCATAAAACTGTATACCAATAAAGAGTGATTTGTACAACAGTGAATTATTATAGTGAAAAACACCTAGTGGGGGTGGGGAGGAAGAGAGGCATGATAGAAGGCCTACTTAATCAGGTTGTTGTGAGGATTAAGAAAGATAATGCGTATGGGGTTACATTTCTAATCTTGATTCAATTTGTACAAAAAACAAAGTATGTAAACAAAACACATATTCCCCCAATATTGTGAAATAATATATAGAAAATAAAAACTTAGAAAGATAATCCATATAAAATATTGCAAATTGTTTCTCACATGTAATACATTTAACAAATTCTAGCTATCATTGTTACAATAAATCCTCCATGAGTTTAATGGTTAGTACTTTCCAAGTGAAAATTATTTAAAAATTAAAAATATATTCTTAATTGCCTTTTATGAAAATTGAGGGCTTTTTGTTTAGTAAGAAATTAATTTATAGTGAGACTTACCTGTTCCTAGCCCATTAACAATGATTATGACCCTCTCAGTCTGTATTTTCAAGGCAGAGTCACTTATTGAGACTGCTTATGACTTTTAATGACAAATGATATCTAATATTGAGCAAAATTTAAATGAAAGGAATCTGGCTTGCTTCTCAAAGATATTCAGTCTTTTTTTTTTTCAAGGTCCACCAACCCCTAGCCCAGAGAATAGGATCAGAACACTCCTGTGGGGCCTATGCTTCTGTTTCTGTCTCTCACCACCTTCTGTCAGCTCCACTCTTTTGTAGGGAGCCATACCGTATTATTAGACATGGCATGTCCATCCCACATCTATGTCACATGCCTGCCAAGCATATCCTCATCTTGACATCTACCCAGTTCTGGAAGAATCTTGATTTGCTAAACCAATTAAATAATCTCATGTCTTTCACATAGTTCATAGTTCAGAGGTGATCAAGAGCTTAATATTCCCTTGAATATGGGTGGGATTAGAACAGAGTGCTGCAGCCTTTTCAGTAATTGGGAGAAAAAGAGAGGATTTCTATCTCCTTTCTGGGCATGGAAATCCCCATGGATAGTGCACATGCCACCACGTGGAAGGCCAGCCTGACCCAGTTCTTTATCATTTCAGTTGCCAAAACTCCTTGTTGCTTAAACTATTTGGAGTTTTATATTCAGAATCATATATAATTTTGCCAACAACATCTCAACCAATATATTTACCTTACCTATTAATTTTTTACTTTTCCAAACCAATTAAGTGGGTCAAAATCCACTAATCTTAGAAATTAAAGCATATTAAGCCATTAGTGATGTGTAATATATAAATTCTTACAAACACACAAGTACATTTTAATCGACCATTTGGAAATCTTAGTTTTTAATGTAAATTTCATAAAATGTGGGCGATTTTGTGAAATTATTTTATAAAGGCCATGGAAATTTTCTGAAAATTTCCACATATATTATTTTGTAAAACTTTTCCCTGCCTTATTGCCCTTCATAATTTCCAAATAGTAAAACACATACCATTCTCTACATTTGCTTTCTAACATCAGGTAGAGGTAGAGAGATTAAAAAGGGTACAACTTCTCTGGTTTATGAAATAAATATCTTTGCCAAAAGCAATTATATCTGAACTGACTGTGAGAGATTCTGATTCAGTTTTACTTATTATTATTCTTTTTTTTTGAAACAGAGCCTCAAGCT
>NW_003852653.1:478943-494570 GCF_000181295.1 Otolemur garnettii | reverse complement strand
ATTCATTCATTTATTAATGGACTCGTTAACTTTGAAAAGATGTTTTTCCACCTACCAAGTCCTGGCCAAGTGTAATTCTCAAGACTTAATACCCTTAGATAAAGAGCCCACAAAGAGACTTCCCAGTTAATTCTTTCCCCCTTCCAGAAGCTCTGGTGATTTTACTTCTTCTATATTCCTTTCTGTCTAATAAAAATCCTATCTTACCACTGATCTGTGATCCATGGGTTCATTCTTTGAATCCCCGAGACCAAGGACCTACTGAGGAAGAAATTCCTGTATCAAAAGAATAAACAATTCATTTTTTCTTTTTTTTTGGAATTCAGTGATAATGAACGTATCAGTCATTTTCTTAGGTTAAGCTTTAGGGTAAGTAATTAAAGACACTGAAAGTATGCTGAAGTAGAAAAAGAAGGGAATGATTAAAATAAAGGCTGTCAATGAATAAACAAGTCAGGGCAATAGAAGAAAGAGGGTCAGGCAAATCTACCTAGGGCTATCCTATATCCTGTCAGAGGAAACCACCAGGAAACCTGCAAGGAATTGAACCAAGTGATCACCATCTTAAGAGTAATAGCTGACACTCCTATAACAAAAGGAAGGTTAATGAGAGGAAAGCATAATGGATTTAATCAACTTTTATGCAACACGGGTCTTCAGAAATGAAGACCAAAAAGACCCAAGGAAAAGTAACTCTGTTTGTCCTTAGGTTCAGTGAAGAAGGCACAGCCATGTAGAAAATTTACTGAACAAAAACAGAATAGCATAACGGTGCTAGACTGTGTGGGGAAACTCAGGAAGCTTTGTTCAGATTTTTTTTAGCCTCTCTCTGTAACATCCCATCTCCTAGGTACAGGGTAGGAGTCTTTCTGGAGTGAGAGTCTTTCGAACTATTATTAGACAAGATAGATAAGGAATTTCTTTATCATCAACTCTTAAACAGGAAGGTGAGAGAAGTTTGAAGTAATGTCTCTATGTTTTATGGCTGGCGTTTGAGTAGAAAGACTCCAGTTTCTGTGAACTGACTTTGAGAAGAAAGGATATCAACTGAAGGTTAGAAAGAATTTTTGCTTCTGAGGCCCTTCCAATGCCCTTCAGTTCAAAGTATTACAAATGGAATACTGAACACCATATTTCGGGCTATCATTTTTCTCTGCCTAAAAGTTTGCAAGATATGGTGAAAGTGTGCAAAAGAGAAAAGAGTAAGCCCTGTCCTCCAAAAAAGTCAACAAAGCTCCAAATAGATAGGTTAAAAAGCTGTCAAAGAAGCTCCAAATAGATAGGTTAGAAAAATTATACAAGACAACCAAAAAGGAAGAGAAAAAAGAACCATATGATACCCTAAAGTTGACCTAGTTTAATGGTTCTCAATCTATTCATACCACCAACAATAATGAACATAAATATTTTATACCTTCATTCAACATTTGAAATTTAAAATTAAATATCATTATATAATTATTAAATTAAATCAAAGAGACTATTCCCTGATTTATTTCTACCATAGACAAGCCTTCCTGGAATTCTCATACGACAGGTTTCCCATTCTAGGACATTCCCTTCATCCTTAGTTTGAGAATAACCAATAGTATTATAAAATGATTCTTTCAATTTATAGGAAAGAAAAAATATATAGCATGTATTCAATTGTATCAGAGTAAAAGACATGCCCAAGGGCAAGGCCAATTAGATAGTAAAAAACAGAGCAGGAAATGAATCCTATATTCCTGATTGGCATATAACCAACTTCCAGAAGTGATTTTTTTTTTTTTTAGCATTTTTTATCTCACAGCACACTGAACCTATAGTTAAACATCTGTGGCACACTGAAATTATGTTGATCAAAAAAAAAAAAGGAGTGAAAAAATATACTTACTGTTCCTTAAACTTTTGAAAATATTTCAATTAATGATCTTTAAAAATTATTGCAGCACGACTGAGATCCTCTCATGGTACACCAGTGCACTGAGGCTCCCGGTGGAAAATTACTGTTGTCTATCACGAGGTACAGAGAGTACTACAAAAATCTTGTAAAGAGAGAAAAACAGAATGATTAAAGATACAAGCATACCGCCATAGTCAGACTGCCATGTTCCCATCAGGGGTCATCCACGTGCCATTGCAGGACATCAGGTAACGAATGTCACTACTTCATCTTCTTCTACATCTGAGAATGAATAGTGTACATAGATGTGCAGAAGACTAGGGGATGCATGTAAAGAAGACAGCACAGTACTCAGGACATAGAAAGCATATCCTACATATTAACTGTTAATATTATAACAGATTTCAAGCAGAACATGTGAATTGAATGGGGTGTGCCTTGTGGCCCTCTATCCCTTATGGGCTGAATTGTGTCCCTTGTCCATATATCGAAGCCCTCACACCAGATGTAACTATGTTTGTAGATATGAACACTGAGGAGATACTTAAGGTTAAGTAAGTTCTTATAAAGGTAAGGTTCTATTCCAAAAGGACTGATGGCGCTCTATCCCTTATGGGCCGAATTGTGTCCCTTGTCCATATGTCGAAGCCCTCACACCAGATGCAACTATGTGTGCAGATATGAACATTGAGGAGATACTTAAGGTTAAATAAGTTATTATAAAGGTAAGGTTCTATTCCAAAAGGATTGATGTCCTTATAGTAAGAGTAAATTCACTCTTACTCTCCTCACATGCACACAGAAAGGTCTAAGGATACATAGAGAAGGTGGAATCTGCAGAAAGAGAACACTCGTGAAAAACCACCCCTGCTGGCACCTTGGTTTTGAACTTTCTAAACTGCAGAACTGTGAGAAGGTAATTTCTGTTGCTTAAGTCCCTTGGCCTGTGACCTTTCACTATGGCCCAAGCAGATCAATAAACTCTTTCCCCCAGGACACTTGTTCTTGCTATACCTTTTCCCTTACTGGAAATTTTAAATGCTTCTCCCTCATCAGTGTGTGAAGATAAACAACATTTTGACAAAAATTCTGCCATAAATTTTTATCTTAGGTCATTGCTGACAAACTTTTTATTTTTTCTAAAGGGCCAAATCGTAAGTATTTTAAGCTTTGCAGGCCAAATGGTCTCTGCCATCCCCATTCAATTGTGCCATTACAACATGTTAACATTGTAACAGGAAAACAGCCATAGGTAATATATTAACTAATGATTATGGCTGTGTTCTGATAAAACTTTATGTATAGAGTCTGAAATTTAAATTTCATATAAGTTTAATGTGTTACAATATTTTTTTATTTTTTTCTATTTAAATTTAGAAAACAAATTCTCATTGTCTTAAAGCACTTATTTAGTTTCCACCATTTATCCTTTCTTCAATTCCACTTGTTTTCAAACAGCTTTCCTGACTTTTATTAAGGTTGATTCATTCTGTAAAATTTGTTTCATTGAAATCTACAAGATATTTTCTGAAGACTTTTTTTTCTAGATCAGATCACCTTGTCTCCCATAGCATGAAAGACCGTTCCCTTAGCAGAACCCGATCCCTCAAAGGGCAAATTGAATTGGTATTCCTATTCTTTCTATGTGACTTTTGTGCCATTAAATGAGGTAATAGGTGTAAATGTTTTTTTAAAAACCTTAAAGTAGAACTTAGGTATAAAAATAATGCACTATACTGCCTTAGATATGAGTTCTAATTTTGATATTGATTTCTTCAGATAGTCAAATCCTGATACAATGTGAAATTCCTTATATGTGTATGTGTATATGTAATATATATATGTATATATATATCTAGTAAATATTTATGACAATAATTTAAGTGATGATGATGATGATGACTGTGGCTTTCACAGAGAAATGTACCACTGACTAATTTGTGTTACGATTCTGTCCAAATCAACTATTTTCCCTCAAAACCAGATGTATTTGGTACCTTTGTATATCTGTACCATTATTTTCCTTATTCTTATCAATACATCAATATTTTCCAACAATTTGGAAGAACATAACTCTAAAATCCAGAGAAAAGAAGTGCTATTTTTTTCTTTTCTTTTTAATTAACTTACATTTGATCAGCTACTGAGTCATGTAGAGAAAATATTGTTGCACTTTCTCAGCTGCCCCTTCTATTTCTAGATCATTTATCCAGAGTCTATAGTCTTCATTATTTTGTACTTGGGAAAATGTAATATTTACTTAGTTGCTTGCCACATTTCTTATCTTCCCATTTATTTTCATACTCAAACTCATCCTCCCCAGTATAAATGATTTGAGAACAGGCTTGTCACCTCGGCATTTAACGTTTTTCTTCTTCATACTTTCACTTAGGCCACCCCTCCCATCTGGAATTATCACTTTTGCCCACATATCAGAATTCTATCCATTTTTGAAAGTTCATCTAAAATATCAGTCTTTCACTGAGATCATTCCCAATGCTTGTGCTTGAGTGACTACTCTCCTCTTTGTATCGCCATAGGAATTTGTTTCATGACTGTGCCATTTTAAATGTCTTGTGGCTTTGGATATATTTATATCAATCTTTCCCTTGGTAGTTTCTACATTTCTGGAGGATACAAATTCAATGCATGATCAAGAATAAATGTTTATTGTTTTCACCAATATTTTTCCCAATTTGAAGTTAATATTTCTTCTTGATTATTTCAAGCATTCAGAAGTTAAGTGTATGAATAACACTGTAGTTGATTCTTTGGTGGGACATGTTTGTGATAGAATTATAATTTCCTTGCACCTTAATAATTTATACACACACATCATGGGGGGCAAATGAAAGATTAACACATAAGTAGCTCCAGTTTTAAGAGGTGGCAGAATAAAACACTGATCAGATAGGAATTACTCTGGGAAATATTCTTTAAGGGCCTCAATCAGGATCTCTTATATTTACCTAATTCAGAGTTACAACTATATTGGTGAAAATGAAGAATTTGATAGTAAGGGCTTTTGTACTCAGTCTTAACATGATTAGGATATAAATACTTTTTTTTCCTGACTAGCAAAGATCCTATTAAAGACTTGAATAATTAAAACACAAACATTATATATGTCACTTGCTAATTTTATTCTTTTAAACTTTATTTGGAACATAGCCTTGCATTTATATAAGTTGTCTCTTTGCCAAAGGGATTTGTCCATTATTACTTGTCATTTACTCCATTCTGCTGTAGACTAGGTGAGCATCAATGTCAGAGTTAATCCAGTAGATGAAGCCATGCCACCGAAAACAATTGAACAGGGATGTGTGTTATTTCAGACTTTTAATTAGAGAAAGGCAGAGGGTAAGGTTGAAGGAATTTGTAGAATGGGATGAGGAATTTAAATAGAAATGTCATTTTTCTAAAAGAACTTTTAGTTATCTTGGTTATTCTTTTGTTTTGCTTAAATATTTTTGAAATATCTGATAAAAGGTTGATTATATGCTTGACTGTACAGAGTCCTGTGCATTAAAAAGTTGAGCTGGTGTGAAGTTTCTGTTATCTGGAGGCTGGAGATGCAGTGTGATTAGTTGTGACATTTTGAAGGGTGTAAATGCTTTAGAAGACAGTGAAATGGACACAGATTGAATTTTGGATTAGCTGCCAAATGGTTATAAAATCAAAAACCATCAACCAATTTATTTATATTCTGTTCTTTTAGAGTCCAAATAAAAATAGGAACATTGCATTAATTTGTTAATGGATGATTTTTGTTAGATTTTTAAGAAGATATTAAAATTCAAGGTATACTATAGTTTTAATCAGCTGTAGACCCAGCAACTAAGTGATAAACTGATAATTTATCTGTCATCTAGATTTCTTTCTTTCTTTCTTTCTTTTTTTGTTTTCCCAAAATTTGGGATAGTGGATGTCATGAGGACTCAAAATAAAATTGAGTGAGTAGATAAATGCTTAGCTATTTTAAGGATCAGAATTTTCCTCTACCTGGAAATCTGACTTTGATTATATATCACAACTCAGGCACTCAAAGTAGTACTGACTCCTTAAAATATCTAGGAATAGACCTCAAAAGACCTATTCTTAATTATTTATATAACCGAGGCTATTTTAAAACACTAGATTCCAGTTAATCAGAATAAGCCTGGACATCTAGATATTCCCCAATCTGTGTTTCTTCTTTTGGAACACAAAATTTGCCTAGCTATTTCCCCAGTTTTATTCCCTTGGATGAATATTATAGCTTCTCCCCCTAATCTGACCAAATCTCAGAGCTACCATCTGGTAGCTGGGCTACTCCTAAGAGTTTGACAGTAGTGTTTAACTCCCAGCAGACCATCAACCTCAGACAAGATAATTCTAATTGTGATGCATAAGATGAAAAAAAGATAGCCCATTATTATATGTGAGCACATCCAAAAACAAATATTGTACAAATGCCAAAAATGACCAGATATCTACCTCTTTTAACTAACATAACTAATAGAAGTTTATCAATTATCCTTCTCCTTTATCAATTATGGGTTTACCCTATGCTATTACCATTCATGGGCCAAAAAATAATTGATGTATGTAATCATAGAATTATATTTTCAGAGAGCCCACAAACTAAAGAAAAACCTGCTTCCTTGATCCATTCTCAAACATCACCTAAGACAAATCAAATTTTATAACTAACCCCTCCTTCCCTCCTCCAACTGAGGCACCCTTTATAACTAACCCCTCCTTCCCTCCTCCAACTGAGGCACCCTTTAATTCTAAAAACCCTTTAATTCTAGAGGGTTTACAGTCTTCCATTCTGTGAGAAGTAAAACTTAGCTTTGTTTGCCAATGAACATGTTCTCAATGGTCATTGACAGCATTTGGCTATTTATTTATTGAAAATGTATCATATAAATTCTGTAATCATAGCACTTTGATAGATGCCAGAATAAATAAAAAATATGAAGCTGTCTCTTCTCTAAAAGAGCATACAACATTTTAGTGAATAGAATATTTTCAGTGATTTCTGTATCTTAGGCAATGTGTTAACCCTTTTATAAGCACTAAGTCATCTTTATTCTAGTCCCATAAAGATGACAGTCTCATTATCCTTATGGAACCTACTATAACACTAATCTCATAAATATATTAGTTAACATATGTTGTCCACAGTCTACGGACAGAGACAAAAATTCTTTGTTCAGATTATCTTCTGGGAGCCCAGGTGCTACCCCGTTGATCTACCACTATGTTCCTATCAAGGTCACAGTTCTCCCAACTGGTCCTAGGCAAAAACAGGCCACAGTATACTAGTATCAGTCCATTCCTGAAGCGCAGGACCCTACTATTAAATAGTTCTGACTCAGAGACTCCACATATTACTGAACAAATCTTTCTGAGAACTGAACTGCGGTATGAGACACTTCTAACCTAATCCTGCTCCTTTCTTGATGTTTTTCACTATGCCAGACCTGCATAATGGTCTAAAGGGTGTTTTATTTCCTCCCTGTTATCTGTCACATGCATTTCCCCAGATGTGGGGAATGTGTTTCTTATTCATCTTATTAGATCTGGAGTTATGCTTCCTGGAAGAACAAAACTTAAATGGTCAATATGTAAGTAGAAGAGATGACATTTTAAATATGAGATGGTCCATTGCCACTCCTAATGGCATAATAAGTGAAATAATAATAACAACAATCACCATCATCAGTGAAAGAATGAGACCACAGTAGCTATCAAATCTTGAAAGGTGACTTTAATATGTAAATAGGAAATTTAAAATTTTTTAATATTTGTGTGTTGTTTAATATTAATTTTATATGTGAGATGTGGATTGCCATTTTCAATTACTCCATTTTATACCTGACTCTCTTCACTTTGGCCATTGCCTATACTATCTGTTTCAATTGTGAATTTCCATGTTCCATTAGCTCTCAACAGAAGACTCTTCCCTCCTATACTGAATCTTGTGTCCTTCAAAATTCACTCAGATTCTTGAGGGAGCAGTATTGATGCATCTGAAGGTTTAGTCTGTGGTTCCCTTTTCCATTAAGTTTCCTGCTTATTAGATGGGATGAAAATCATTGGTTCTCCTGTGAGCATTTATCTCTCTTAGATATTATGCTTTCTGTCAAAAGTAAATCTTTTTCTTTCTCTCTTTCTTTTTCTTTTTCTTTTCTTTCTTTCTTTCTTTTTTTTTTTATAAATAATTGAATCTCTGAGCACAATTTTTGGTATATCATTGTTGATAAAGATTTTATTACATGAGTGAATAAGTGAATGAATTAATGAATACCCATTGATTAATGACTGATTCACTTCTAAATTTTAGATTTCTGCATGAGTGGTCTTCGTACCGAATGAAGGGAATGTGTAATTTTTCTTTTTTTTTCTTTTGCTAATTGCCCAGTGTATGCTAACTCATAAATAACTTAAGAGTTACTCTACTAGGTCAGATCTTGACTATATCTCTAGGTTTGTATTGCTTTTCTGAAAAAAAAAAATGAAAGCATCCTGGTAATACATTATAGATGTATGATAACATGGAATGTAAATCTCACAATTTAGATGGATCCATCTGTCCTGTCATAGCTCTATATCCAGCACCTGGCACACATTAGGCACTTAATGCATATGCCACCATACTTTATAGAATGCTGTACAACAAAAGAAAGTCAGTTAAGAGGATGAGAGCTAGTAAGTCCTCCAGGTCTTCAATAGGTTCTTGAAAGCTGAGACTTTAAGGGCAACAACATGAAACAAAATGAATCTTTATCAACATTATAATGAAATAATGTTGAAGAAAAAGACATTTCTCATTTATTGTATGTCATTTTAAGTCCCAGTTTCTAAAAACCTATAGATAATATTAAATGAAAATTTACTGTATAGATTTTGTGAAGGTGTCCAGGTTTGCTTTTAATTTTAATTTTTATATTTCTATTTCAATACATTCAAGGTGTATAAATGTTTCTGTTGCATGGATACATAGTATAATGTTTAAGTCAGAGTTTCCAGTGTGCTGGAACAGGGCAGTGTTAATTGTACCAGATATGTAAGATTTTATCCCTCATTCTTCTCTCCCTCTCCCTACTTCTTGGTTTCCTACAGGGAGAATGGGGACTGACGACCCCATTCTTGGCAAAGGAAGTCCTTCTCAGTAAAAGGGAAAATTAAAAAGTTAAAAATTAAAATTAAAAAGCACAAAGATAAGTCAGCCATTACTTTAAGCCAGTCATTGTTCAATTTCTCATCTGAACAAGTTTCCTGCCTTTCCTGGAATTCTGGCCTATTAAGGATACAGCTTAGAAACACCTCTGCTGGGTCTGTGAACACTCTGAGAAAAAAACAATAACCATAGAAGAGTCTATGGTAAAATCTAGGAAAATTCATTAACTAGGTCGTTTCCTGCCCAGGAAACAAAGCAGATACATATTGTGGAGATTTGCATTTGGGTGGATCAGAGATCAAGGGAACACTTCAAGATCTGGGCAAGAGGGGTTATATCCCTATCACAGAGGAAGACCCTCTGTGGTAGCGATGAAAGGAAAATTGCTCTCTCTCACCAATGCCTCAGAGGAGATTGATGCCAGTGGTATTTTACTACACAGGGAACTAGCAGAGTTTAACACCTACCTAGGAATCAGTGTGTGTGACTTCAGACAAGAGGTTGCCCCCACAAGGCTCAGATTTATGATTTTTCAAGGCTGCTCTGAATCTTAAGGTTAATGATAATAAGAACAATAGGAGCTGATATGCTCACTCAAAGAAACTTCTGGCATCTTTGTTCCCTCCTTCATCTTACTGTTTGGGCAAATAGATTTTAATAAAAGCAGAGTGAAGCAAACACTCTGAGCCACCACTGTAACTCCGCAATGTGCAGTGGTCCCGAGTTCCCACTTTGAAAATTCTATTCTAGGCGTCCTCAAACTATGGTCTATGGACCATATGCAGCCTGCTTAGGACATTTATCCCATTTATCCAGCCTGCCGGGTGTTTTTGCCACCTCTGCCTGTCCTGCTTAGCAGCTGACTCGTCCTGGGGCCAACAGTCCAGCTCTCCAATGGTCTGAGGGACAGTGAACTGGCCCCCTGTTTAAAAAGTTTGAGGACCCCTGTTCTGTGTCTCTTGTCTCTTTCTTTATCATTGTTTCTAACTTTATATTTCTTCAATCAGTCACCACCAGTTCCACAGGTCTTAGCGGACTTCCGGGGCAGAACCCCAACAGTTTCCAATGTCCTCTATATTTCTTTGTCCATGTATATGCTCATTGTTGACCTCCCACTTACTAGCAAGAACATGTAGCATTTTTCAATTCTTGAGACACTTAGGATAAAGGTCTTCGGTTCCATCCAAGTGGCTACAAAAAACTTTGTTTCATTCTTTCTTATGGCTGCATAGTACTCCACAGTGCACCTATGTGTGTGTGTATACACACACTATGTATGTATATGAGTGTATGTTTATATATGTGTATATACACACACTACATTTTATTTATTAACTCATGAATTGATGGAGACTTAGGTTGTTATCATATATTGGCAATTGTGAACTGTGCTGTACTAAACAGTTGAGTATCTTTTTGATAAAATGATTTTCTTTGCACATTATTGGAACCTCTTTAGCACTGAAGTGTTCTAACAATTACACAAAAGCACCTGATTCCCAAATACTCACTTACAACCACAATAGAGGGCAGAGCTTAATGTAAGTGACCTCATCAAACTTTGCCTATTCATGATTGTGTTGTGACTGTGGAGGCAGCTATCTCAGCCAGTGAGATTTGAATGTCCAGAAACTAGACTGAAAGGGAATACATGTAAAATCTAATGAAATTTAAAACTATTCAGTGCTTAAGCTCTTGAATAATAATACATCCAATGCAGTAAGTAGCTAAGGTTCTTATAAGAATTATCACTGCAGATTGTTCATTATCCACACAAGAAATCTAAAAAAGCTATTTAGGTGTAGAAAATAGAATAAATGGGTTTTTATATTTAGTAAGGAATGGAGTGGATGCAATTTATAGATTTAAGTTTAAATAACAACCTCTTTCATGTCAAGGGGGTTCTAGAGCACATTTAACTACTTATTTATGGGATAATAAATCTTCATTAAGACTTTGTGCTTAATGTTGAGAGATTCTCTTCCATGTGGTAACATATCCTGTGAGAGTCATAGGTTCATTAAACACTCACCAGAATAGGTGTATTAAAAGAGAATATGGTTCAAACTCTGTGGATATTTTGCCAAGACAAAACAAAAATTATTGTAAAATCACTTTGGTGAAAAATAACAGAGACCTCCCCATGGCAGGAGAAAACCAACAAGAAAAATATTGAAAAAAATACTTAACAATACTTCCCATTTGTAAAAATGAACTTCCTCTGTGAAGCTTGAGGCCGATAGCAACATAGTAATTCTTAAATATGATAGCCCTAATAATAAATCGTGCTGAGTGTACTGACTTAAGAGGCAAACTCAACATTATTTCAGCTATAACTTTATTGTTGCAAAAGAAGAGGCATATAAGGGTTGACAATTAAGTTCATGAATTCATCCTAGAAAAAAATGCTACATACCTCATGGCTGAATATCACTAGAGTCACCTTCAAAGTACTCTCCTAGGGAAGCTATGCACTGATACCAGCTCCTTGTCCACCCTTCAAGACATTTTTGAAAATTTTTTTTCTGGAATGACCAACAAAGCTATTTCATATTATCCGTAATGTCTTGAATATCAACAAAATGTCTTCCTTTCAATATTTTCCTTATCTCTGGGTAAAGAAAAAAGTCACTGGGGGCCAGATAAGGTGAGCAGAGAGGGTGTTCCAATACAGTTATTTGTGTACTGGCTAAAAACATCCTCACAGACAATACCATGTGAGCTAGTGCATTTTGTGATGTAATAGCCATGAATCATTGGGCCAGGTTTTCAACTAAAATTTTCCTGTCCTTCTATCAATTTTACTTGGTCTGCTATGCTTCTCATGGTCAGTCAACAATGTTAATTCATAATTAAATGAAATTTCAGAGTGTTTTTATCAGTTTTGTTCATTGCTGGCTTCTCTGACTCTCTTTATCAGTGATGTCTTCTCTCCCCTCAGAAAAAAGGATAATCCATTTGTACTTTGTCATTGTCATTTTCTTCTTAGCATTATCATAAACTCAGATTAACATGTCACTGATTTTCATTCTTGCCAAGTTTAAAAAGAAATGTAATGTTTGTTTCTTGCTCTAATTCCAACTCTGACACTCTCATAATGACACACAAACCATTCAACAATAAAGAACACCACTCAACAAGACAACATTCTTCATCAATGCAACTGTGAGACACTGATACACTAAGGTTATGAAACCTTACCAAATTGTTTGTACAGTGTTGCCCATGTAAGTGCATGATAGTAAGTTAACAAACTAAATTGTCCGACCTCATATTTATTCAGTAACTAAAAAATGTAACAAATATTAAAAAACCGTTGACACGAGTTTACCTCTTTGTCAAAAGCAATTTTTGTGCTGCTCCTAATTTCTGATTTAACACTTAGTCATTGAGTTGTACATTGTTCAAATCTTTTTTGCTTGCCTAGTAACTATCCACTGAAAAAACTGCACAGTTCCATTTAGAAAAATGTCAGTTAAGCCTCCTTCAATTCTGACCATGTTCCTTAACTTATATAGGCTATCTTACCTTCTTCATAAACAAATATCCCATTGAAGTCTCATTAAAGGTCCAATTGAGATGGAAAAGGCCACAATGGAGCAGTGATCAGCAATTTCAACCAGAAGCCATTTGGGCTCAAATTTCTACAACCACTCTGGACAAAAAATTCCTGAGAACTTGTTTTACTTAATGTAAAATATCACTCACATCTACTTCTGAGGGCACAAAAATAACAGTCTCTCTACAGAAAATTTGAAGCATCTCTGCTTTTGCTGTAGAATAAAAGTCCCAGGGTTGTTTTTTCAAACCAGCTATCTAATGACAGGTGTTAAAATAAAAGTTTTCCTTAAAATAAACAAGGAAATAACATCATCAACAACAAAAAACCCACTAAAACATTTCTTATAAATTTGAAACAGAATTGTGCTTAGCAAACATATTGATCCATATAAATTAATTATGCCTTTTAACCATCAGAGCAACTCAGAAATTGACACAAAATTCAATATTTGGCCTAAAATCAGAATACCAAGAAATGCCTGACCTGAGATTTGAAACCACAGTACATATTCTTTAACCTTTGCTATATTTTATAATATTTCAAGGTAATATGATTTAGAGTGATAGATACAATTTACAGAAAGATAAATTTCAGTAGTTGAAGAGAAATTATTGATGTAGCACTTTCACTTTCATAGGATTTAGGTCTTGGGATATTAAAGTAGAAATTAGCAAGTCATTTCTCTCAGATGGGGATATATGGGCCTGCGCTCTTTCTAGTGATGGTAAATTACTGCAGCATTTAAGGGTTAAATTGCTCTTGAAGAAGGTGAGAGGTCAAAGACCAAAATAAAAATTATTCTGAGACATAAAATGAAAGGAAAACGGAATCCAGGTTCTATGTGGGAAACATCGACTGTTATTTCCACCCCAGTGAGGGCCAGCTGAGTTCGGAAGTCAGCATGTGAGTAATGGTAAATGGGGGTTTTAAAAGTCAGAAGGGTGGGGGTTGATACATTCTTTTTCCTGTGTGGGACATCTGTTAGAAGGGTGGCTGTTGGCCCATTCACCTTTAGGTGGGACATCCGTCCGAAGGCTAGGGGTGGGCACATTCTATTTGGGTGAGTCCTTTCATTTAACTCTATCAGTTGGCAGAATAGAAGATCTCCTGGCATTACTCCTTTCACAAAACTATAACTAGACATTATTTAAAGGCAAGAATACCAACTACCCTGAATTCACCAGAACGCGAGTGAGAAAGAGAAACACCCTGGGCTCAGAGAATTGAGAGAAGCCATAAGTAGAAGACTATTCATTTTGGATTGCACTACTTCCTCCCCAAAAGAGGCATAATGCCAGTAACAGAATTTCTCTGGACCCACCCTTTCTAAGGTTGGAGGAAGAAAGTGGAGGTAAATTTTTACTCTTCCTCTCAGTGTGAGAATGTTTGTGAAAAGTCTACTCTGGTCTTATCCATGTTAGAACCATTAGGAAAACCAAGAAGCTTGGACAACCCTGGAGGGAATTAGGGACAAAAATCAGGTCAATGATCACAGTGACTGGTATGTGAATATTTGTAGCTTCTCTGTGCTCAGATCAGTGGGAATGCCACACTGAGAAGACTGGCAGATTCTAGCATTGATACAGGGTTCCCTCAGTCAGGGTTGGATACGGATCTCCGTTTTTCTAGGCCTGGTAACAGACTTTTTTTTTTTTCCTCCAAAACCACATTCTCTGAATACAAGCAAGACAGGAGAAAAGTAGTTTTCCCAGTTTTTCATGTAAGCCAATCTTTTATGAAGTAGACTCCCTGGCTGCTTTGCCAGGAGCTAGAGCGACTATGTTCCTTTGTTAATATACTTATAAATTTTGAAAAGGTGTTTCTTTCTTTTTTTTTTTTTTCAGTTTTTGGCTGGGGGTTGCGGTTTGAATCCACCAGCTCTGGTATATAGGGATATAGAGCCAGTGCCCTACTCCTTGAGCCACAGTTGCCACCCTGAAAAGGTGTTTTCTGTCTGCCAAGTCCTGCCCAAATATAATTCTCAAGACCTCCCTATTTATAAAACAATATATAACCCCCTAGACAAAAGACTTCCCATTTTAATCTCCCCATTCTTCTAGAAGCTCTCATGCCTTTAATTCCTTTTCTGTTCCTTTCTATCTAATAAATCCTATCTTATCACTGATCTGTGTGTTCCATGGGTTCGTTCTTCAAATCTCTGAGACCAAGCACCTAACTCCATCAATATTGTTGCCACATGATGTGCAGGAAGGCTCAGATCCCTAGCTAAATTTCCCACAAAACCCAGGTGCTCATATGGAGCCTTTCTTTGACTTAGAAACAACTTCTCAGCACTTGCTTAAGTCATCCTCACATCAGGAAATAATGGCAGAGAAATAATAGAGTTCTAGTCCACATTTGAGTTCTAATGCTCACTATAAGTCTTTCCCTGATGAGGAAACAATGGTAGTATAGCTATTTGGTACAAGTAAACCATTTTAGTTCTAAGTATCACTGTAAGTCTTATCTAGACCAGAATAAAATAGGAGGTCAGAAACTAGGTTTCAAAATTAAATACTAAAGGTTTAACAGCATCAAAAACATGTACACAAGCTGGAAGAGGAGCCCATCTCCTTAAATGTGCAGTCATTGACATAAAGAAGCAAGAATGTGGAAACAAATTCTGGAAATATGACACCATCAAAATAAAAAAAATATATAACAAAGATTAAGCAACACTAGAAAAAAAGAGAAATATGAAATATCTGATAAAGTATTCAGAATAATCATTTTAAAGAAGTTCAGAGACCACAAGAAAATATGGATATGTTATGCCCACAAACCACAGTGCCAGATAAGTTGAATTTCAAGAAGAGTCCTATTGAAGACCCAGCTGGAAACTGCTTCAGTGTCCCAACATGGGGTTTCTGAGAACAGCCCCAAGTTGTCTATGGCTCTGGTTTATATAGAGCAAAAACATACAACAGTACTTTTTTCATGAACAAAATAAGATAATTATACTCACTTGGAACTCCAAGGGATATTGGAGAAGTGACTATAAAGTATGCAAAG
>NW_003852653.1:472193-477324 GCF_000181295.1 Otolemur garnettii | reverse complement strand
AAGTGACTATAAAGTATGCAAAGATAAATGGAAACACATGATTCAAATGTAAAGTATTAAGAATTAAAACAAAAATGTTTTGGCTCTCCATGCCAGCTACTCATGGTGAGACAAAGAAACCTTACTCTAGGGGCACAGCAAAGCAGCAGGAGACTTCAGGAGCCAAGGAAGAGGTCTGGAGTTAAGGAGAGCTAACACAGAAGACAAGTGCTTAGTATGGGCAGAGGCCAACAGGCTAGCAGGTCAGCTGGCTCTCAAATAGAATTCTGGGAATAGGAAAGGGCTTTGCTGCAGTATTTTTATTTTGGACTGGGCTGCTCACTGAAGCAGCAAGTAGACTTGAACAGCATCCAGGGGTGAGGGTTGAATCCTGGGTGGGTTTGTCCTTCCATTACCTAGGCTACTAGCAGGGTGCTGCCATTATGTGAAGGACACACACAGGCAAAACAGTCCACCATGTTTTAGTGCACCACAGGCTCTGGAAAACCTGCTAACATCAAATGGCTGTCGTTGGGGCAAGATGAGTAGCTCCACTGCTCCCAGGATGGCCACATTGTTGTCAGGGGACACAGTTTGATGGGCCTTGTGGAAAGTCTGACAAGAGCTTTTGGACCCCTGTCTTGTGCAGATTGAATGCTGATGAAGCAAACACACCCAGATTGAAGGCAAAGAAGTCAGAAAGACAAGATCTAGTCTGACCCCAATCATATAAATTGAGCAGGTAGTCTCCATCTCCTAAAAACATAGTGCCACCGGGTGTCCAGGAAATATATTGCAATACACACACACACACACACACACACACACACACACACGCATATTGTTTTAAATGTTTTGCTCTCAATTTTGTTCTTAGTTTTTTTTTTTTTTCACTTTTGTTGCTATTGATACTTTTTGTTTAGATTGTTTTATTGGTTGTATTATTTTTTCATTTTTACTTTTTTCAATATCAATGGTTCCTCAATTTTTGTTATGGTTTTTCAGACTCTTTTATTCTTTCTTTTTTATTTCTCTCCTTTTAATCTTTTTGTAGAGTTTTTCTACTGTTTTCATCTTTCCCACATAAATTTCACATACAATAGCTATGATATCCCCCCTTTTCCTTCTCTATCTTATATAATTATATTTTTAATACTTTTAATTGATTTTTATTGTATTTTTAATTTTTCCTCTTATCTGAGGGTTGAGGGGTCACAGTCTGGTTGGCATCTCAACATTGGTCTGACTCAGGGAAACCACAAGTCTTGGGTATCATTCTAGATTTGGCCTTTGGTAAGAAGATATTGGTAGGTCTCCACTGCAACATACTGGTGATTTATTTTTATATTTGGCAGAGGTGGGATCTTAATTTTGCCCAGGATGGTAAGAAGTTCTTGAACTCAAAAGACCCACCAAGCCCAGTCTCTCAAATTCCTAGAGCAATAGGTGTGGTTAAAGCACCCTACTGAACACCACCATTTCTCCTGTCACTCTCTCTCTTAATGTGCTTTTTTCCTTCTTTTTCCTCAATTCTTATCTTCTACCAATCTTCTCTTCTGTTTTCCCATTTATCTTTTTATTTGCTTTCTCACTTCTCATCATTTAGCTTTATCTTCCTTGGCCTTGTACCAAAATGCTACTTCAACACTTAACTCTGAGACAAGATAGTTCAAAGTGAAGGAGGTAGTGAGAAGGAAAAAATAGGGGAAGGAAGTGAATAGGAAGAAAATACAAATGAGGAGGAATCAACAGAAAAATTCTGGCACCATGAAAATTGACAATAGAGCAATACCCCCAAGTAGAAAGTATCAATAAAAAAATTAGACCATAGAGAAGAATGAGTCTGAGAACTAGAGGATAAAGTTCTTGAGCTAACCCAGGTAAAGAGGCAGAAAATAAAAGAGAGAAAGCAAAACATTCATTCAGAGAATTATGAGACTTCATGAAGCATTCGAATATATGAATTATAGGTATACTTGAAGAGGAAAAATGATGTCCCAAGGAATGAAAGCCTTACTGTAGGATATTGTAAATGAAAATTTCCAAAGTATCATTAAACACTCTGAAACTGAACCCTAGGTCATTTTAGCATGAAAAGAGCATCTCCAAGACACGTTGTAACGAACCTGTACAAAGTCAAGACAAAAGAGAAAATTCTACAAGCAGCCAAGGGTAAATGCCAATTGACCTATATGGACAGATTCATCAGGATGACAGTAGACTTCTTAGGTGATACTTACCAAGCCAGAAGAGAATCGTCAACCCTTTTAACGTTCATAAATAAAATAACGTTCAGCTCACAGTTCTTTATCCTGCTAAACTAAGCTTCAAAATTGATGGAGAAATCAAATCTTTTGCTGATATGTAATCTTTGCAAAAACTTGCCACAACTAGACCAGCTCTACAGGAAATATTTAAACCTGTTCTCCACACTAACCATCACAATGGGCCACTAGTAGACTAAATACCCAGAAACTAAGACAAAACCTACATTTCACAATGGCACAAAGGATAAAACTAAGCAATGGATTTTCACAGTATGAAATAACTAAAACACCACCACACTTATCAATTCTCTCAACAAAAGTTAATGACTTTAATTCCCCACTGAAGAGGCATAGGCTGGCCAAATGGATTTAAAAAGCATAATCCATTCATATACTGACTGCAAGAAACACACCTAACCTTGAAGGATAAAAAAAAGACTTGGGGTAAAGGGATGAAAAACAGTATATCAGGAAACTTGAAGTCAGAAGAAAGGAGGGGTTGAAATCTTATTTTCAGATGCAACTAATCTTAAAGTAACTAAAGTTAAGAAGACCAATATCAAGAACTGAAATCAAAGGAACAATAAAAAAAAATTCCAACACAGAAAAGCTCTGGACCAGATGGCGTCACACCAGAATTCTATCAATCCTTCAAAGAAGATTGTCAACCTATACTACGGAAACTATTCCAAAACATTGAGCAGGAAGGAACCTTCCCCAACATTCTATGAGGCAAACATCACTAGGGAAAGTATAGGTGCAATAAGTGGTTGCTAGGGGCAATGTGTAGATGGGTGAAAAAATTTGTAGATTAACCTAAGAGACAGGTATTGTGCTTCAAATGACCTTGGTTCCAGGCCTATTGGCATGCAAGCAGAAAGTCAGCAGCCCCTTGTAATTCCCAATCAGGTTGGTCAGGTTTTATATAGATAGAGGAAAGGGATCTTCCAATGCTTTCTGATTATGAATGGCCTTTAACTCAAAATATTCTTTATACCAGGGAATCAAATTTTGAAATTTCCTTAGCTCTGCCAGTGACTGTACATCTTTTATATTAACATGGATGGAGCTGAATCACATTCTTCTTACTAAAGTATCATAAGAATAGAAAAGTAAGTACCCAATGTACTTCGTTTTATTATGATGCCAGTAGATGATCTAATTTATGCTGACATAGAGAAAAACTTGCTCTATTCAAGTTGACAGAGGGGGAATGAGGAATGGGGGAGAGGAAAAGGGAGGATTGGTGTGGTCTCACTTGAAGGGTATAAGCAAGGGGTGCATGGCACATCCTTTGGATGTGGGGCATAACTACAAGATGGACTCTACCTAATAAATTCAAATATTGTGACCTGGTTTTTTGTTCTCTCACAATAATCTGAAATTAAAAAAAAAATGGTTTGAACTAAAGGACATTGGAAATGCAACTTTCAAAGTCTATGTGATATGTCAAAATTCTTCTAAAGAGAATTGTAAAATATTAAATCCATACATTAGAAAAGATAAAAGGTTGAAAATCAATCATCTAGTCTTTAATCTTAATAAATTTGAAAAGGAAGAGAAAATTGAGTTCAAAATAAGCAGAAAAAAGAAATAATAAAAGTTATATCAGAAGTCAATGAAATTACAAGCAAGAAATAGAGAAAATCAACCAAACTAAAAGCTGTTTCTCAGAAAATATCAATAAAATTGATAAGCATTTACTCAAGCTAAACAGGAGAAAAATAGACAGCAGACACAGATTCCTAATATCAGAAATATTATTGTGTTATACAAAATCCCATAGTTACCCAAGCTAAATGGGAAAAACAGACAACACAGAAATAAAATTGGGCCAACACAATTGATCCCACAATTATTAAAAGCATAATAAAGAAAAATTATTATAAACAACTCTATGCATTCAAATTGAACAAGTTGGAGGAATGGGTTAATTTTTTGAAAGAAAAATCTACTGAAATTGACAAAAGTAGACACAGACAATTTGAATAGGCTTTCCTTTGTTAAAGAAATTGAATTCACAATCAACAACCTTCCAAAATAAAAACCACCAGGATGGTTTCACTGTAAATCTTACCAAATAGTTTAAGAAGAACAACACCAATTTCTCCCAGTAAAAGAAGCAGAGAGAATAGTTTAGTAACACATTTTTTGAGGCCAAATAAGGAGATAGATATGTAACTGTGAAGAAACCAAATATATAACTGTTAAGAAACTTTAAAAATAAATATGAACATAAATGTAAGTATGCTCAGTAAAATACTAGTAAATTGAATTAAATTATATACATATGTATAATGTGTATATGTGTATATAACAATTATATATCATAATTAAGATTTATTTTAGGTATTCATGGTTATTTTAACATTCCAAAATCTATTACTCTGACCACAAAATAAAGAAGAAAAATCATGTGATCCTGTCACATAAATACAGAAAAAGCCTTTGACAAATTCAATACCCAGACATGATCAGTACACTCAGAAAACCCTGAGTGGATGGAACATCCTCAGCTTGTTAAAGAACACCTATAAAAACCTGACATAATACCTAATGATGAGAAATTACATGTTTTCTCCTGTAATTATAAATATCATAAGAATATTTCCTTTTGTCATTTTTTGACTAATTAACTGGGAGTACTAGCTAATTGAATAAGTAAAGAAAGGAAATAAAAGGCATACAGACTGGGAAGGAAGAAACAAATTGTCTTTGTTCATGTACAATTGTCTATGTAGAAAACCCCAAGAACTAACACAAAATAAAAACAAACAAAGTTCTGAAATAGCATCAACTATACAAAATCTCCCTAAAAAGAAAAGCCCAGGGCCAGATGGCTTCATGTCAGAATTCTACCAAATCTTTAAAGAGGAACTAGTACC
>NW_003852653.1:462919-469527 GCF_000181295.1 Otolemur garnettii | reverse complement strand
TTGATCTATAAAATAAATCATAATCTTAGCAAGTTATTTTATGGATATCATTTCATATCTATATTATATATGAAAAGATAAAAGACCCAGGAATGCCAAGACAATAATGACTACATAACATCAAACTTATGTGGGTCATTATAAACATTTTATATTATGCAAAAATTAAGAAAGAAAATCCTTTCAAATGTTTGTTCAACATTCATCTGCCTTTGTCAGAGAAGGTTCTGTTCATGTCTCTTGCCCTCAGGTAGATGGGATTGTTCAATTTTTTTGATTAATTTGAGTTCTCTATTGATTCTAGTTATCAACCCTTTGTCAGACTAATACTCTACAAATATCTTTTCCCATTCTGAAGGTTGTCTTTTTTTCTTTACTTGTATTCCTAGCTGTGCAGAAGCTTTTCAGCTTAGTTAAGTCTCATTTGTCAATTTTTGTAGTTTCTGTGATGGCTGCTGAAGTCTTTGTCATAAAATCTTTCCCCAGGCTGACATCCTCAAGTGTTTTCCCCACACTTTCTTCTAAGATTTTTATTGTTTGTACCTTAGATTTAAATCTCCTCTCCATCTTGAGTCAATTTTTGTAAGGAGTGAAAGGTGTGGGTCAAGTTTCAGTCTTTTACATGTTTTTATCCAGTTTTTGTTGAATCCCCATTGTATGATTTTGGTTTGGTTATCAAAGATCAGATGGCAAGTAGAGACTGGTTTCATATCTTGGTTTTCTATACTGTTCCATATGCCTATGTCTCTATTTTTGTGACAAATCATGCTGTTTTGATTACTGTGGACTTGTAATATAGCCTGAAGTCTGATAGGATGATGCCTCCAACTTTGTTTTTATTGATAAAAATAGCCTTAGCAATATGGGTTTTTTTCCTGGATCCATACAAAATGAAGTACCATTTTTTCCTGTTCTTCAAAATATGATGTTGGTATTTTAATGGGAATTGCATTGAATCTGTAGATTGCTTTGGGTAGAATAGACATTTTGATAATGTTGATTCTTCCCAGCCATGAGCATGGTATGTTCTTCCACTTGTTAGTGTCTTCTCCAATTTCTTTTCTTGGGGTTTCATAATTCTCTTTAAAACGATATCTTACCTCTTTTGTTAGGTATATTCCTAAGTATTTCATTTTCCTTAAAGTAACTATAAAGGGAATTATATCCTTGATTTACTTCTCAACTTGGCTATTACTGAGGTATACAAAGGCTACTGATTTGTAGATAACTGATTTTATACCCTGAACATTACTGTATTTCTTGATGACTTTCAGAAGTTTAGTAGTTGAATCTCTGGGGTTTTCTAAGAATAAGATCATGTCATCTGCAAAGAGGGACAGTTTGACCTCTTCTGTTCCCATTTGGATGTTTTTATATCATTCTCTTGCCTGATTGCATTGGTTAGAACTTCCAAAACTATGTTGAATAATAGAGGAGATAGTGAACATCTTTTTCTGGTTCCAGTTCTAAGTGGAAAAGCTTTCAGTTTTACATCATTCAGTATGATGTTAGCTGTGGGTTTGTCATAGTTGGCTTCAACGCCACCTATGCCTATTTTCTTAAGTGTTCTTGTTAGGAAAGGGTGCTGAATTTTATCAAATGCTTTAACTGCATCTACTGAAAGGATCATATTGTCTCATCATCCCTGATCATCAGAGAAATGAAAATCAAAACCACCCTGAGATATCACCTAACTCCACTGAGAATAGCCCACATCACAAGTCTCAAAGCTGCAAATGATGGTGTGGATGTGGAGAGAGGGGAACACTTTTATACTGCTGGTGGGACTGCAAACTAATACAACCTTTTTGGATGTATGGAGACTCCTCAAAGAACCCAAATTAGACCTCCAATTTGATCTTGCAATCCCATTATTAGGCATTTACCCAGAAGAAAAAAAAGTCATTTTATTATAAGAACATTTGCATTAGACTGTTCATTGCAGCCAATTTCTAATTGTCAAACTGTGGAAACAACCTAAATGCCCACCAACCCAGGAATGGATTAACAAGCTGCTGTATATGTATACCATGGAATGCTATTCAGCCTTTAAAAAAGATAGAAAAAGATAGAGACTTTACATGTTTTGTATTAACCTGGATGGAAGTGGTACACATTCTTTTAGTAAAGCATCACAAGAATGGAGAAGCAAGAATCCAATGTACTCAATTCTAATATAAAGGCAATAGATGATCTAATACAAGGTAGGAGGTAGGGGGATGAGAAATCGGGGAGAGGGGAGGAGGGAGAAGGATGGCGGTTACAGGGTATGGCACATTTCTTGAGGTGGCCAATAATTACATCAGGGTCTTTACCCAGCAACAACAATCAGTGTAAACTAACTCTTTGTACCTTCAATGAATCCCAAACAATTAAAACCAAAAAAAAAAGAACATAAAATCTGTGGGATGGAAACAAGATCCACTTAGCACCATCAATAAGCCATGCAAGTTGAAACTTGTATGGGTAAATCAGAAAGAATAGTATCAGCTGTGCTTCTTGAAAGTGAAATAATGGACTATAGCAAGTCTGTCTCAAAACTTTCATAGTGACCTATAGTCCTATGAATCACGAAAGTGTGATGATTGAATGGCAATCATGAAAGAATATGCAAATGCATCAATGGAACAGAGAGACCAGCAATAGGCCCAAACAAATATAGTGAATGGATTTTTGACAGGAGAGTTGTTTAAATAAATGGTGCAGAAATACTTGAACATTCACATGTTAAAAAAAAAAAAAAGAAGAAGAAAAATTAATATAAATGGCTCAGTGCCTGTAGCTCAGGAGCTAGGGTGCCAGCCATATACACTGGAGCTAGCAGGTTTGAACCAAGCCAGGGCCAAAAAATAGCCAGGCGTTGTGGCAGGTGCCTATTGTCCCAGCTGTGAGACTGAGGCAAGAGGATCACTTGGGGCCAGGAGTTTGAGGTTGCTGTGAACTGTGACACCACAGCACTCTACTTAGGGCAACAGCTTGAGACTCTGTCTCAAAAAAAAAAAAAAAAAAATATATATATATATATATACACACACACACATATAAATATAATTTATATATAACATATTGGACATTTACATATAGAGAAAGAACAAGAGTATATCTTTCACAAAATTAATTCAAAATGAAGCATAGATGTGAATTTAAAATGCAGAGTATGTAATTTCCAGAAGATAACATAGAAAGTAATCTGGGTGGCATTGGGCTTGGCAATTTGACTTTTTAGATATGATGCCCAAAATGTATGATCCATCAGAAAAGAAAAAATTTATAAGTTGCACCACTTAAGAAAATAGGCATAGGTGGCACATTTCTTAAGCTGATTGAAGCCATCTACGACAAACCCACAGGTAACAATATGAAAATTTTTAAAATGTCCAGTTTTCAAGGACCAGAGGAGAATTAAACATGCCACAAGATGGGAGAAAATATTTCTAATCACATATCTTATATATGACTGGTATTTGAAATATACAGAGATTGTTAATATTCGGCAATAAGAGAACAAAGAAGAAGTAAATGGGCCACATATCTGAACAGACACCACCCCAAGGAAGATGTACAGATAGAAATAAGCATGAAATCATGCTGAGCATTATATGTCAATAGGGAACTGCAAATCCCATCGTTGTTATACCACTACATGGTTACAATCTGAAACACAGGCAGTGCTACATACTGGGAAAGATGTGGAGCAGCAGGAATAAGTTCATTGCTGGTGGGAACCAAAAGTGGTATAGCCAAGGTAATTAGGCAAATTCTTATAAAGTTAATCCTGAGTTTAAGATATGACCTGGCAATCAGACTCTAGATATTTAATTAAATAAGTTAAAAATGTATGTCCACACAAAATATGTTCATAAATTCCAAAAATTGTAGTCAACCAAAATGTGTTTCAAAGGAAATAGATAAGCAGATATTATATATTCCTACAAGGGGGTACTATTCAGCAATGAAATGGGTTATCAGGATACAAAATGATGTGAGAGTCTTTAAATACATGTTGCTGAGTGAAAGAACCATGTCTGAAAAGTTATATACTGCATGATTCCTACCATACATCATTTTGGAAAAAGTAAAACTATAACTACAGTAAAAAGTTAAGTGGTTTCCAGTACAGGGAAACAGGGATGATTATAAGGAGCACTGAACATTTTTAGATCAGAAAAACAAGTCCATATTTTCCTGTAATGATAGACACATAATATTATGTCAGTGGTTCTCAACCTGCCGAATGCCATGAACCTTTAATACAGTCCAAAGGGGTTGCAACCCACAGGTTGAGAACTGCTGTATTATGTATTCCTCCAAACCCAGAGAACATTACAAGACAAAGAGTGAACCTAATGTAAAACATATACTTTAGTTAAAAGTGATATATCAATATTGGTACATAGGTTATAACAAATCTACCACATTATTGCAAGATGTTAATAATAAACTCTCTGTGTGTGTCTGTAGATAGTATAAGACAACTCTGTACTTTCTGCACAATTTTTCTGTATATCTACAATTGTTCTAAAAGTATAGTCTCTTAAAAACTTTTTTGAAAAGTCTTTAGAACAAATGAATGTATTGATATTACAAGTATGGGATCTTTATTACTTTAGTTGCAGAAATAAACTTTTTATTATTTATTTTTAAAAACTGCCTATACAGTTTGATACATAATTCTTAGAATCAATTTATGTCTGACTTTGTGTGTACAGACTGAAGGATAAAGCAAGCAGAAGAATAAAAATTCTATTACTCAGAAATGTTATCACTGCACCTTACCCACACAACTATTCCTGGGAAACAGAAGGTCAGGGTTGAATTGAGGAATTCTCCAGTTTGGTTTCTAAATTTTAATTGTTATATTTCATAGGTATTCATATATGCACATATGTGTATATATGCATTATATACATGTACACACATATGGATTAAAATATATATATTTTGTCATATATATATATGAGATAGATGGTATTCACCTAACCATCATCTCTTTTTTCTCTAGGAGCTCTAATATAATGCTTAGTGGAATATTAGAACATGTTTTAGCAAAATGAAGATGAAATGATACTTAGAATTTGATTAATGTTTAGCTTCCACTTCACTTGAAATTCTACATGTGATTTCTCCTTAAATTAACCAAGAATTTTAAATCAGAAATCCTGTAAGACTAAACAAAATGTTATAAATTATCTGTTCAACAGTTATTAACAAGATAACAAAAGAAAAATGCTTAAATATTGATTTTCTTTTTCCAGTAAGAAAATCTGTATTTGTACTATAATTCTAATGCATCACTGAGTCTTGAGATATGGTGTTGTTATTTATTCTCTTGAAGGGACTCAAAGTCTTAATTTTATTATTGCAAAATCAACCTGGTACGTTTGTCACTGTGTCAATGTATTGAACTGTTTAGAAGTTGTCCTTAATGCAGAGTAAGCCCTCTTGGGCTTTATTATTGCAATTGAAGTAGCTCTTGGCTGACATTGTACCCGTGCACATAAATGGGGACTACTCAGTAGTTAGGTAACTGAGAGTTCAGAGTGTTTGGCATCTAGGGTAAGGCTGTTTTAGATAAATGTACAGTATTTCAGTTCCATATGGTTATAGACTAAATATAGGTTATAGACTAAATATACATCATCACAATGATGATCATTATTACTATGTATTGAGTCCTAACTATGTTTTAGATATTTTGTTCACACTTGACCTATATATTAAAACTTAATATTCACAAAAACTCCCATGGAGCATATCTCACTATCAGAATTTTGCAAGTTAGAATGCTAAGTCTTATATCAGCTGCCACAAAGCCCCATAGGAAGTAAGAAATAAGTAGCTGAGCAAAAATTTGAACACAGGTTATTTGACTCAATAATTCATGTTCACAAGTACTACTTCACATCATTAAAGCAAATCTCTTGGAGGAGGGTTATTGAAAATAAACATATAAATGTCATACTAGATTTGCTATTTTCACAAAATTGCTCTATAATAAAAACTCCACAAAATTCAGTGATATGTGATAATAATCATTCCACACATGTTCCTCTGTGAGATCTGGGGTATGGCTGATTTAAGCAGAGCTCAACTGTGCTAGGTTCTAAGCTGCATGTTAGATCAAGTTCTATTTTATGTAACTTTCATCTTCATTACACCAGATTTTATTTGAAACACATTCTTGTGGCAAAATGTAGTAGCTTGAAAAAGTAAGCACAGCTGCATAGCTATTTTAAACTGCTGCTTGCTCTACATTTCATTGGGTAAAGTAGGTTACTGGCCAAACTCAGTACCAAGGGCAAAGGAAAGCATATCTTCCATTGTGGTCAACTGAGAGCTGGTAAATAATTGCTATATAATAACTTAATCTAATGTATATGTTTGTATACACATCACCAGCACCAAATTCCATAAGCACATATTGCTAATGAGTGCATTCTTCCTTTCTAATCAACGATTTCTGTTATTTGACTAAATATACCCAATCTTCTACTCTCTCTCTAGTATTCTATTGGGTTCTTTGAGTGTAAGAGCTCAATTCCAGCAACAATCATGTATGTAATTGCTTTTGAAAGACAGAATTCTTACCTACTCCTGTATATTGAACA
>NW_003852653.1:420292-462207 GCF_000181295.1 Otolemur garnettii | reverse complement strand
TTTTTTTTTTTTTTGTCAAGAAAACTATTCCTGGGAAACAGAAGGTCAGGGTTGAATTGAGGAATTCTCTTGGTTGAATGTTTAGTCTGAATTCATCAGAATCCCAGCCAGAATCCTCAGAGTCTCAGAATTCAGGCAAAATCTAGTCATTTTTCAGCCAAAGGATATGGTATAGATTTGATTTATAGTTTCCATTTATTATTGTTATTCCAGGCAAGAAAGTTACTAAGGACAGTTGTCCTGTGTCTTCCATTCACAGGCTCTCTTTAAAGGCCGGCCTGTTATGAACCAGGCCACATAGTAGTGCCCGTGCCCCATCTATGGAAAATTTGTCTCCCGTGAAATTGTTCCCTAAAAAGTTTCCAGTCCATGGCCTGGAAAATAGGAGATGAGCAGCAAGCAGAAGCTTCAACTGTATTTACAGCTGGTCCCCATTGCTCATATCACTTCCCACTGCTTGAGCTCCATTTCCTATCCATTACCCCCACTGGGAAAAAAATGTCTTTTGTGAAATTGGTCCCTGGTGCCAAAAGGTTGAGGACCACTACTTTAATAAGAACATAAGAAAATAGAAGGCACTGGAGGTTATTATAATGACAGAGAGAACAGATTTTCACTTAAAGAAGACTATAAAGTCATTACCACCTAGTCTAGGAAGGGGAGAATATCAAAGTTTAGACAGTTATGAAGAAGATGAAAAGGATGAACATAGCATCATCAATGTCTGGAAGATGTGTTAATGAGTTAGACAAAGATGTGTGATTATTAGTGCTTAAAGAGTATAAATTTTACCTAATTGTGTGCCCTATCAACTAGCAGGTACATAATTAAAATTTATAATAAAGGCAGCTTAACCCGACATTGAAAATGTTTAAGAATTACTTTCATTGGTTTAGAATTTCTGTTCCTCAAGTCAAAGTTACGTGGCTTAGTATTTATTATTTAGTTAGTATTCATTTTCCATTACTCCTCCAGGACAGTGACAACCGGAAATTTCTGAAGTGGTTGAATGATATTCCTTAATATTTTACTATTAATAAATTATATTATAATAAATTTTATGCTGTTTATCTTAAACACAAAAGTCTCAGTCACAAGCTAATTTTTGTCTTTTATGACAATGTCTCCAGTCTATGAATACCCTTAGTCTCAAGCCCAGCCCAATGCCAAAGGTGTGGATTAAACACACACATGGGAATGCTCTTATTAAAGGAGAGTGTGCTCTGTTTTCTCTTTCTTGGGGAATCCATATTCAAAATAATTCATTCTGGAGCTAGATGACATTTATCTTACTGTTTCCACTCTGCACATTATTTACACCCACTAAATAAACCAAATTCATCTCTGATTAACATTTCCCTAATAGGCAGTGGGATTCATTCTCTAGTTAAAAGCTCTGAGTCTGTTCAATTATAACTGCTGGGGACCACTTTTCTTTCTTCAGAAATATTCCTCCTATAATCATCATTTACACAGCTACACCGTGGCTCTTTTCCTCTCTCTGATACTTTGGAAAACAAGTATCAATTCTGCAGATTTGGTCCTACCTGGTTTACTCTGAGCTCAATGTCATGTTCACATCTAAGTATTTTTATTTCTGCCAAAGGCAGAACACCTCACTTTATATACATCTATAAGCTATAAAACTCACATATAATTGAGCCATTAAATGCTTTCTTCCTATGACTTGAAGTCCCTTTCCCTGTTCTTTCCTGTCAAGGCTATCTTTTCATTATTTTATGGCATATACCACTGAAGTAATAGGGCTGGTACAATGAGAGAGATAGTAGAGAGCATTCTGAAATTAGAAGGAAAGAACAAGGTGTACCCCCTCACATGCTATGCAACCTAGGGAAAGACAGATAATCTCTATTTGCATTTAAAAAGGAAAGCAATAATACTTGATCATTCTAATTTACAACTTAGACTTGGAATGAACTAACCCATGTGAAAGCTTACTGGTTTAAAGTTTCATTAAAAAGGATTCATACACTAAATTTAAAATAAAAGCATTTTGTTTTAAAATTCACCTTTTACTAGTCATACCTTTTAGTGTGAGTGTAGAGTCTTAATATTAATTATAAAATATGAATTATAGCTCTGCAAAGATGATTAAAATCATTGTTTCCATTTGCTTCTATCTAGACATTGTTGCAGCATGAAGAATCCCAGCTGCCTCATTCTCTCCTACTTGAACAGATGGATCATAAAAGAATGGGCTCACCAAGGAAAATTTAGTCTCATTCCATTACATCTGCTAGCCAAGGGAGATATACAAAATAGATACTCTCATTCATATACTTACAACCATCCACGAGAACGGTTCTGCAGTTCTTACTGACCAGCTGCGTTTGTCCTTGGCTTATTCCCCAGTAATACAAAAGTAAATTATAGTAATTGCTGACTATCAGATATCACACATACATGTACACTAAGAAGTGTATTATGTCTATTGGTACGTAAATAGGGTAGGTCTCTACTATGAAAAATACAAGGAACATTTTAAAAAATGTCTCAATTTGAGAAAATGGTTACTTGCAGACTTTGTTCAATGGGCCCGTAAGCTGATGTTATCTGTAAGATAGGCAACCCCATCTTCCAGGGATTCCATCTTTTACAGATTGCCATAAGGATCATCATATATTTGCAAATACATTTGTAGAAGTTAATTCATTAACTCATTAATTCAATACTTTTAAGCATCTTATAGAGTATCATGAAGGGAAGTTTTCTATTTTTCCCTCAAATTTATCATGGAATAATACAATAGAATTAAAAAACAATACACATGTGGAATACTAGGATGTCACGGAAATACTGAATTCCTTTAAAAAGTTTCTACAATTTTACTTTCAATGTCTGTACTTGTGTAACTGCTAACTGGCAAATCAGAGTTCGTGGCTCAGCACAGATCGGTAGACCACACTTCGAGGACTAGTGCTCCAGAAAATAAGGTAGTTACTAAGGAATCAAAGGATAATATTTTTTAAATGCCATTTGATCATTTGGATAGGCCAAAATGTGCTGAGGTTGACAAAACCTGTAAAATCACAGTGGATATAAGTAATAAACTATTCTTACTAGATCAATCAGAGTCCAGTGTGTTCAGGCCAGAGTCCTCTGTTCTTACAAGCTGTATCACTTGGGACACTTGGCTTCTGCATCCTGATGATGGGGAAAAAGAGAGAGATGAAGGAGGAATAGTATTTTTATTGTCTCTTATAGTAAGTCATGCATAGCATTACTGCTCTCAGTCCATTTTACCCAGATTTAGTCAAATTATTTCAAACTAAGGACAATTGACAGAAACACAGGAAAGAATGTGGGCATTTGGTGAGCACTAACTTTGTTATCTGATGCAATCAAGCTCATAAAGCTAATTAGCAAGTTGAGAATAAAACTTAGGTCTTTTGATTCCAAATATGATATATGTTTTTAGTGATCAGGACAGACTAGGTTATGCTAACATGAAAAAATTCACACTGAAATCTCAAGAAGCTTTAACACAGGATTTGTATGTTGTGCTCCATTTTATGACTCTGCCACTTTACTGTAGGCTTTCCAAGATGACAGGACAAGAGAGGAGTGCCTGGAGAAGTCAGACTCATCTGCTATGTTCTGGCCAGGAAGTGATATTTGTCACTTTCTCACAGGGACCCACCACTGCAGGAGGGCTGGACATTGAAAAACAGCATATACATGTTTGATGTGTACTCTACCACATTCGAGTAAAATAAACCAGCTGTCAATAATCACAGTTTAGAGATTTATAGAATTTCATTTCACCTATGTGTAGAATGAAATGCAGAAATTGCCAAATTTATCCTTTATATTTTAATCCCTGTAACTATGTGACAGTCAACCAACAGCCAGTCAGCCAGTTCAACCATTTTCCCTAAATCGTTCAATCCTGTGTACATGAGGAATTCAGTCAAAACTCTCAGGTAACATCTGGAAGACAAAATTTGTCAGTTGAAAAACATGTATACACTTAGTCTCATGTTACCTACTTTAGGTTTCCAGTGATAAAAAGGGAAATAATGGCATGCCTACCAGTAGCTTTTTTTTTCTCTTTCAACTGAAAATAGATGTATCACTTTGTTCTAACATGACCTAGAAAATAAGTGTAGGACACTCGCTTGTCAGGAACCCCTTTACTTGAATCAGATTCTGTATGAGACTTTATCTCTTAAGATCACCTGAAAAGATTATTCAAAGAAAGTATATTTAATTAATTGAAGAGCAATAGAGCCATCTGTCTAAGCTGATCTAGATATTCTCCTATGTGAAGCCAGGAGGGAGGACAAGTTGATGTCTCCAAGCAAATATTAGCCTAGGAAGGCTAATCTAAGCCGTGTCCTTTATTTGGATTATAGTCATGACACAAGCCTGTCTCTTACCTTAAGTATTCATACTTCATCAGAAAATAAGAGTTCAAAAATAAAAGTAAGCTGGGGTAAGAAAATGACACCTACAAGTATAAATGTGACACTGGATCAAATGGAACTTGTCAAAACCTCAAAAAGGTGTTTTGGCTCACAATCCTCTGCTTATCAAAATTCTGTGTCTGAGGTGCCTTCCATCTGTTTTGGCAGGTATGTGGATAAAATTATCAATTCTTTATTAGCATATGTTTTACTTCTCAGATGTTTGTTTATGGAAAAAATTAATGTAGCGTGCAACTTGCAATTAGTTCTTATGCTATTAATGACAGGTTCCCATAAAAGGCCTGGAACTGAAATATGGAAGCTGATGGTTATTAATAGGGTATACAATGCTCAGACTCAGAGCTGAAAAAATGAGTCAAGTCAATATAGTTTATGAAAATTATGGATCATTTGACAAGATTCCTGAGAATTTTGAAATTGGCCACCTGTTTAGTAGATAGGAGTAAAATACAGCCAATGTCACTGATACAATTTGGTCCTGGCCTCAATAATGAACAAGGTACTTTCACCTACTTGTGTACATATGTATAAAATTAAAGTCCATGTTCTATTGGAAAACTTCTCTGGACTTGTTCTGGAAGATAAACATACAAGTAAAACATGGTCTCTGTCTTCTGGGAGACTATTTATAGAAATAATTCCTATAAATCACTGTACTACCTGGGGAACATTTTAAGAAACAGAGATTCCTAGGACCCACCTATTAGAAACTATTACACAGGTTCTAATGGATTTACTTGTGAGTTAGGTTAAGGCATATTTTTAAAACCTCCCCATGTCTGATCTAACTTGTTATTTAACTAAACTGAAAGCCATTATCTAAAGCAAAATATCTAAAGAATGAAAGCCAAACAGCACCAGTACTATTAAATTGGAACTAACTCATGACTACAGGGTTACAGATGGATTAGTTACATGAATATAGAGGGAAGTTAAACTCAATAAAAATCAAACAAAGAGTGGAGGGAGGAGAGGAAGGGCAAAGCCTTCCTAAGGGCAAAAGCCAACCTAACAGGTACAGTGAATAGTACCCGGGGAATAAGCACATTTATAACCCTGACTCAAACATTACAAAAGCTATCCATGTAACCAAAAGCATTTTTACCCCTGTAATACTTTGAAATTAAAAAAAAAAACTCCATAAATACGTGGTATTATTCCTTTCTTATTCCCTTAGTGTACCATTATTTCCATCTGAAGCATTTTCTTCTTTCCAGTTTTTTCTCAGCCTACACAACTTAAAAATTCCACCTACATAACATTTTCTCTATATGATTTCTTTGATCACAGCTTGCAAGAATTTCTAATCATCATTTCATTTTGATGGGGAGAAAGATGTATATAGATGTTATTTGTGCTGAATATAGTAATAGTTGTGCCATAATAGAGTCATACACAATTCAGAGAGCATACACAATTTGAACATACTAATTCTGACTTCCAACTGATTTCAGTGGGCATCTTGAGAAGGGAAACAAAATCAAGACTTGGAGAGTTGGTGTGGATAGTCTCAATTGTTATGCTTCAGTTTCTTCTGCATGGCTGGAAAGCTGAGTGCATATTTCAGACTCACTTGACTTCTGAATTCTAGTTGAAGTTAATTTAACTGATTGGAAACATCAGCAAGAGAACAGATGGTGGAGGAAAGAACTTTCTCTTCATTGCCTGGGTTTCTTCCCTGCCATACTGTGGATTGATGGCTTAGGTCTACCTTAGGTCATAGCTCTCTCCTACGGTTGTGGTTTCCCTGGGAACCCAGCCAGTATTTCCCCTTTCATCATTCTCAAATTGATATATAATTCATGTAGTACAATATTCATCCTTTTAAAGATTATAATCCAGTCAATTATAGTACATTTGCAAAGCTGTGCAACCATCACCACTCTAAGCACAGAACATTTTATCACCCCTTAGAGAACTCCATAACAATGACTGCCACAGAACTTAGCAGTCATTCCCCATTCTCTCCTTCCCCTAACTCCTCACAACCACTAATCTACTTTCTACCTATATAGATTTCCCTGTTATAGATATTTCATACAAATGAAACCAGATAATATGTGGCCCTTTATTTTTATCTAGATAGCAATCATCGTACTAGTGAGAGTATAAAATGATGCTGCCACTTTGGATCACAGTCTGATAGCCTCTCAAAAGGTTAAACTCACCATATGACCCAGCAAATCTACTCCTGGATACATACATTAAACATGCCCCCAAATTGAAAACATATGCCCACATAAAAGCTTTTAACTGAATGGTCATAGGAGAATTAGTCATTATTCAGGTAAGGTTCTAATTTCATTCTTGTGCATCTGGATGTGCAGTTGTTCCATTATCATCTGTGGAAAAATTATTCCTTTCCCATTTGTTTGTCTTGGAAATATTATTGAAAATAAATGGATCAAAAATGTATGGGTTTATGTCTGGACTTTCAATTCCTTTGGGCTCTATGTCTATATGTCAGTACCACATGGTTGTGATTACCCTGTAGCTTTGACAGAAGTTTTGAAGTTGAGAAGCATGTGTCTTTGTTTGAAGAAGTTTGTTCTTTTCAAGATATTTGGGTTATTTTGGTTCCTTGGATATCTATGTGAATTTCAGGATCAGCTTATACATTTTTGCAAAAGGGAAGATAGGATTTTGATAGGATTGCACTAAACATATAGATAAATGTAGGTACTGTACAAGCCTAGAAATGAAGACTTTCAATCCATGAATATAGGACTTTTCCCCATTTATTTAGGTCTTCTTTGATTTCTTTCAACAGGATTGTGTAGTTTTAAGTGTATACATTTTGTACTTTGGTAATTTATACTTAAGTATTTTTTATGTTATTGTACCTAGAATTATTTTCTCAACTTCATTTTGGATTGCTCATTGTTAGTGCATAGAAGAAACTCACTTTTTATTTATCATACATCTTACAACCTTATTGAATTTATTTGATCTGGTAATAGTGTTTGTATGTGTATTTCTATATATCTCATGCCATTTACAAATATAGATTTACTTCTTTTCAATCTGGATGTCTTATGTCTGGCTCACCATTGCATTTTTTACTTGAATTTTCTGACTCAAATTTCAATTTGAAAACAATAGAATTTTTTTGACTTATGCCTTAAAATCCTGGAGGGTAAGTGAATTGTTCTGCCCATGTAGAACAGAATTCTTCCTGTATTCTGTTTTATTAACATACAACTAAGTCTTTTGTTTATTATTATTTAAATATTCATTTTTTGGTACAAACTATAGAACATAATGAATGTTTTATATATATATATATACATATACATATATATATATGCTTCTAATATATGGATAGTAACTTTTTAAGCTGAAATTCAAAAACTACCTCAATTTATAGGCATTCACTTTTTAAATCCTGGAAAGTTAAGATGTTGCAGAATTTAGAATTTTATAATTTTGTTATTTAATTTCTTTATGAATATAAAAGTAAAACATATATTGAGGTTTTTTATTTGCATTTATGGAATTGACTGCATTTCCTTGCTTCTATGGAATGATACAATCACGGAATTAGCTATAATTCTCTTAATATAGGTGACCACTCTTTATGAGATTAACAGTTTCTTTCTGTGGTATTGAGTTACATGTTTTACAAAGAAGATTTTGCCTTTACTTGTGACTAACACATTATATGTGGTACACACCAGCTGACAGTATAACAGCCTGGTAAAAAATGGATTCAAAGTGGACAGCATTATAAAAAGAATAAAGTAGTTAATAATATTCCATGAAAGAGATAAAAAATAAATCAACAGGGCATATTTCCTGGGTATTTCAACTTGCTTTATGCAGTCTGTATAAGAATATGCTGATATTACTGTAGAGGTCAAGAAAAAAAATTATAATAAACTAATTAGATAATACTGATAATACACAATATAGAAATTCCCCCATGAAAGAGAACAAAAATTATTAAGATAAATTGGTATTTCCTGGAATTGAAAAATTAAATCTAAATGTGAAGATAGAAATGAACTTAATAAAGATACTTAATAAAGAATAAATGTTTTGATCCTTTTTTTTTTTTTTTACTCCAGAGATAGAAATGCTGTCTCCTGAACTAGAGTACATCACAGTTCACTGCAACCTCAAACAACCTGGGCTCAAGCAATCCTCCTGCCTCAGCTTCCTGAGCAGCTGGGACTAAAGGCACCATCCATTATGCTCAACTAATTTTTTCTATTTTTGGTAGAGATCAGGTCTATGCTCTTGCTCAGGCTAGTGTCAAATTTCTGACGTCAAGCCATCTTTTTTAGCCTGATTCTTAAAATAATTCGCAAATTAAAGTGTAATGCCTCCTTTTAAATGTGATTGTCTTTTACTGTTCTAGAACAGGTTTATTCTCCTCTCCAAATATTGTTTATGAGGAAAGAACCTAAGATGTAGTCATTACCAACTTATCACATTTTCTACTTTCTTTTTTTTTTTTTTTTTTTTTTTTTTGCCAGGGCTGGGTTTGAACCCTCCACCTCTGGCACATGGGGCCAGCACCCTACTTCTTTGAGCCACAGGCATTACCCCACATTTTCTACTTTCAATTTCTTCCAGGAATTTTGCAGACAGGTTTGTGAGCCTGAAGTTGACTCTTTAAGTATCGCCATTGTATTTCTTCATTGTAATGAAGAAATTATAATTAAACTTCTGAGATCAGTGAATATCATGCTAATCTAGAGGTTGTAGAGCCATATTTGAAGGCTAATTGATGAGTTCTATCATCCTTTTTTCTATCATTTATACATTACCAATTACACTTTTACATTAAGAATTTTTCCAAAATTTGACACAGTATCATGGTCTGGTAAATGCATTAATTTGCAGTCTCAGATAGATTGAACCACATAAATCCAATTTATTTTGATATATAGGTATATTTTATAATCTATTTACATAGAGTGCAAATAGTGTGGGCATTTTATTTTCCCCCCAAATTGTAGGCTATAGAATGATTCCTAAGATCATTCTATACTCTCAAAGTTTCTGCAGTGGTCTTAGGCTTCCCATAGCCCCTAAGAGGTGGTCCTGATAACACAGTTTAACTTCTTTAATATTCAGTTCCCAAATATATGAATTGGGAATGAAAATCTTGTTCATTACAATATACACTAGCAAATCTATAACATGGAAGTGATATTGTGATTTTTTTGTCTTTTATCTTTCCCTAAATTAAACCATTTTAGTTTGTGGAAACAGTTATGACTTATGGAATGTCCAGAGCCTTTCAAAATAGTCATATCCCCATCATTAACTTCCTTTGAACTTAAAGCTAACACATTTCTTTATTTTTTCTTTCTGTAGTTAATTTTCCCTTCCTTGTAGATCTGTATTCCACCAAGTAGATGAAAAAGTTGTATTTCCCCAATCAAAATCTGCTAATTCCCTTCCAATTTAAATAATCTCCTTTAAATTTACATATTTAGGCTACTGGGAGTTCAATCTCCTACATAAATAGCATAGATAGGCTCTTATGGATAACTCAGTATCTTTAGAAAAATTATTAATCTCTGCATTCTGCCATCTTTTAGTCATTTCTGGAAACTTTATTTTCTAGTTGTGAGGGGGATAAGTTCTTACAGGAATTCAGTATTTTCTTCTCTGTTATATAGTGACTAAATTGGGGCCCTCTCTCAAAGGTGAAGCTGAGGTTACATTTTGATGTGAGGTGACTTGCAAGAACCCTCTGCTGTAGTAATTAGTCTAGGCAATCTTTCACACTTGCTAAGACTCTCTGGCCTCTGGAACCAGAGCTGGGCCAGCATATTCACCAAGATATAGGATACAGGACATAGAAATCTCTGGTGCCCAGTGTCCCATTGGCAGCTGAGGAAAAGCCAGGAGCAAGGCAGTCTCATTTATGCAGACATTTGCACTGAGAGCCCTATGCCATGGCCTGTCCCTTCCCCTCCTTTAGAAGTAGTCATTTGTAGCATTTCTCTTAAAGCTTTGCTGCCTCAGTAGGCAAAGGTCTCAGACATCCCACCAGCCCAGGGGGAAGCAGGGACACTCCACTAGTATGTGCCATCCTCTCTCTAGTTCCCTCAAATCTTTTATTTCCCAGGGGCAGATTCTTCTCACATTCCACATTTTCTCCTGGAGCTTGTCTTTTCTGGCAAATGTAAACTCCAGGACCTAATTATGCTAAATTGTAGGGTATTAATTAGAGTTCAAATTGAGTATTTTTTATCTTAATCTATAACGATGACTTAAAAAAAAAAAAAAAAAACTATATGCCTAAAAGCAGTCAAGTGAGCTCTTTGTTCTATGAGACCCTATCTTCCTTTCCTGGCGTGACAGTATCATAGCTCAGCTTCAGACTGTGAGGCCCTGAGAGAACATGATTCATTTGTGAAGTGAAAAAACTAAACCATCTGTGGAGTAAGTGTGGTTTTTAAGACTCTAAACAATTTTGCACATATAAAATGATCTCAAATGCTTCACGTACTTAGCTTATTGTGACTGTAATTCAATGAAGAGTAAAAATGTTTGAAATTATCTTTATACCTAACAAATAATTACACAGATGTGCATGATTGATCTGATAGCATAGTTTAATGGGAAAAATATAAACTAGGAGATAGGGGAACTGCTTTCTGGTTTTTTTTCTGCTTTTTAGCTATCTTTAAGAGCAAAATTCTGATAATGTTAATAGTTGATGACTTTATAAAAACATTGTTCCAAAAATTTTTGATATGTTATTATTGGAATAAACTTGCATCTCTTCTGTTAATCAGTTAATCTTTTCTTACTAATTCCAACATTGCATCAGTTCCCTCGCATGTAGCATCATCTTCATGTGGAAACAAACAGTCAGCTCCACTCAACACCTGCACGTTACTTTTTACGGTATGGCCATGCACATACAGAAAAATGTTACCCAGTTTCCAAAAATCAGCCTGAAGCTGCCAGATGTCCTGGAAGGTGAGGTTAAATGATGAATTCTCACTACTTGCAATGCAGGAAGCAGAGTAATGCATGCAGTTGGTATTGCAGAGTGAATTAGCGATTTTGTTTGTCCCCATTCATGTTTCATTAACTTTTTTCATAAAAACAGTGCAACACAAGGATGTATTCTTAATCAGCATGAAAGCAGATGTTACACAAGCGAGGGAATATTCTCCCTACCATTGATCACTACCTAGAAAGACAGCATGATACCTTAGCACATTGCTCTAAGTGATTAAATTGGTATCTCCATCAATCTACCCTCCAATACCTCTGAAATAGATTCAGTTTCATTGGTACATGTCACATAAGAAGAGCAAATGCATTTCTCTGATCTCTGAAACTTCAAGGCACAGTTGCCTAATATTGGTGACACCATTTCATGATGGGAAAGCAATATGTAGTTTCGAAACGTGATTTGTCAAACATTGTTGGAACTTGAGCAAGTCACTTGTTCCTCAGTGTCAGTTTCTTTGTTAGCACTCTTTTCCTTGAGAGTTCACACTGTGCTAGTCCCTGTTATGTTTCACATGGATTATTTTCACAAGAACCCTAAAATATGCCAGGCCCAGTGGCTCACGTCTGTAATCCTCGCACTTTGGGAGGCCAAGACAGGTGGATTGCCCTGTGTTCACAGGTTAAAGACCAGTCTGAGCAAGAGCAAGACCCTCATCTCTAAAAATAGTTAGGCATTGTGGCAGGTGCCTATTGTCCTAGTTACTCAGGAGGCTGAGGCAAGAGGATTTCTTGAGCCCAAGAGTTTGAGGTTGCTATGAGCTATGACACCATGGCACACTACCAAGGGTGACAAACTGAGAGTGTCTCAAAAGAAAAAAAAACAAAAAACCCCTAAATATATATGTGACTATTTTCTCATATTATGAATATGAAAACAGAGGCTAGAGAAAGCATTTGTTTATTGGCCAAGAACATATATTAAATACATAAGCTAAGCATAATTCTGGATAATCTGGCTTTAGAATTTATGTTTTCAGAATCGCTACATTAGGCTTAAAGACGTCTGCTTATTCCAACATTCAGTTGGGCCAGGGATATCAATATTAGATAATATATGTTGCAACAATATCAGAATTAATCAAGTCAAGTAGTCAGAGAAAACCTTCTTCTATCTCAGTAAGTAGGCATGGTATATACCTAGGCACCAAATCTGACCTACCATACCATGAGTTTTATAAATAAAGTTTTATTGGAACACAGCCATATCTATTTGTTTACATATTATCTGGGACTTCTTTTGTGTTACAGTTGCAGAACTGAGTAGTAATAAAAACTGGAATACAAACTAAAATATTTATTACTTTGCCCTTATAGAAATTTGTTAGCCCTTATTAACCTATGGACTTTATTGCTATCTTTTGAATCACTTGGAAAGAGCTACACATCTTGTACTTTAATAACCTTTCTCATTTTATCTTTCAAATGTTGTGGAACTATTTCCAGACCCAGCTGGAGTAGAGTATTAGAAGTAGCCAGGAGGTGATACATTCCTAACACTGATGATGGGATGTGGCATATTAGAAAGAATACCAGGGATAAAGGAAGAAGGAACTAGAAATCAGTGAAGGTGAGTTCCTTTCTACATTGCAACAGATTTTTCAGAGTCCCAAATTTGTGATAAGATTTGCAGCAGGTAGTCAAATTAGCATGGAGAAGACAAAAATATCTCTTGACTTCATGTGGCTTTAAGGGACGTTGATCACTGGAAACAAAGAACTCCCTTTCCATCGTGCTCCCTGGGGCTGACCACACCAAAACACTTCCAGCCTTGGTACCGCACCTTGTGGAAGAAGTGTGGTATCCTTTCCTCACCTCTGCATATTCCTTCATCACAGTTGCTCTGAATTCCCCATGTCCCCCAATTGCTCAACCTGATGGCTATCTTGGTCCTCTTGCCTGCTCCTCACTGTCAGCCCAATGGTTAATGAATCCAGGATTTCCTAGGGAGTTGAAGTGGAGCTGGAGGAGAGAGCAGTGGAGAGAGCAGTCATCATGGCAGTGAAGTTCACTGAGAGAGAATTATAAGAGTAGTGGTTGAGAGATATTAGATGCTTTGCATCTGAACTGAAGCAAAGAATGTGATGAGGAGTCTCATGAAGTTTCATGTATGAAATTAGTTCAAATTACTTGGAAAAGGAACACTGTTAAAGTAAGAATTGGAAGGACTTGAGAGGCAGAAGTAAAGAGTTTCAGTCTGAAATGTGCAACATTCACAAATTACAGGGTTTGTGTAAATTGATGGAAGATGAGTTTCAGATCTTTTTATCAGTGACTTATGGAAGAGAATATAAATTATATTTATTTAATATCAAGTCTTTAAGAAATGTAATGTCTCTATCACCTTTTCGTCTTTGACTCTTCTTTGTTAAAGAAAAAAGAAAACACTTCTATGCAGATCAATTCTAAAATCATTGGAGCTCATGAGTACTGTAGGTAAAATTAGACCAAATCCAAGATGTAAGCTTAGCTGCTTGTCACCCTTTTCTGTACAACCCCACTTTAAATGCTTTCTCCTGCCAAGTGTTCCATGTGCTAATTGTAATGTTTTCCTTCTATGGTCTCTGAAACACCTTCCCTGCCCTCCAGACTGTCCCACTGCATCATCCCACACTCCTTACCTCCTTTTGAGGCTTGATTATCCATCCACATTCAATCTCAGCACCCTCTTCTCACCATATCCCATACCTTCTTACTTGTATATGGCTGATGGTAAGCTCGGGACTGTTGCCCAAACTGCTTGTCCCTGTTCATCTTCTGCTGGAAGGGAACAGCATATAACCACAAGAGGAGCAAGTTTTCTACAAGATAGTAGTGAACATATAAATTATCCAGAGAGCTTGTTCAAATGCCAATGATTGTGTCACACTCCTGAGTTTCAGGTTCAGGATTTCAGGATGGAGAACAAGAAGAATGAGAATTTGCATTTCCAACAAGCTTCTAGGTTATGCTGACACGCTGGTCTTGAGACCACAGTTAGTGAGGTCCTTTCATAGGACTCTGAGCTGTGTTCTCTGCTTTTCCCCATATTCCCTTGACTGTGCTCTTAAAAATAACTTCTGAACTATGGTAATATCAGCCCCTTGATTACAATTCTGAGGCAGAATTCAGAACACACTGTTTTTTATGTAAGATCTTTAATAATAAATCTTTGTACCTTGTTCTAGCCTCTCCTCCACCTTCACGGTCCAGCCCTTGGACTGTGTCTGCCATGTACCATAAATTAACACCAAACTACTTTCAAATCTCTAGAGACTCCTTTCCTTTTCTTCCTCTTGTCTCTGTACATGCTGATGGCTTTTGTCTGCCTGACAAACTGGCTCTCAGGAATTCATTTATAGAGACAATGCTACCTTTCCTGTAAAGCCTTCTTACTTTCACTAAAAGTATTAGGTACTTCTTTCTCTACTGTCCTTCCGTTTACATATGTTAGGACAATTATTCCATTGTGTTGTGATTGTCTTCTTGCTTATCTTTCTCTGGGAAGGGAATATATGTTCCTTCAGTATGCTGTCATGGATGGCTTAGTTTTCAACCTACATCCATACAGTTTTCTTACCGGGCACATTTTAGATGGTCTCTCTATATAAATGATAAATGATTCCTTCATTATGACACTTAATCCCAGATCTGCATTGTAAGCGAGGTCTTTCCTCTGTTCCAAGTGCTTCCTCTAGAACACTTTAACAAATTCATTATGCTAGCTCTAGTTATAGACAGCTGAGAATTTTTTCATTTAATTCAAAACCCTGTTAAAAGCAAGGTTTCAGCTACATCGCAGGTAAAGTCAAGCTTACAATGATGATATGGTGATAATTTATAATAACAAATTTAATACATAATATTTATTCTATTGAGCACTTTTATGTGATTAGAGATAGTACTCACAATTTATGTCTCATAAATCTTTAAGACAATTTGATTGCATGAGTATAATATTAGTTCCATATTACAAATGGAGGAGCAGAGAAATTAAGTTTTTAATATCATACAGATTGTAAACAACAGTGATTTTTAGCTGAGGCAATTTAATTTTAGTATCCTGAATTAAAGTACCTCTATATCTTTAGACACATATATATTTACAACCCACCCTTGAAGATTAACATTGTTTCAATATTTGCAAGGTTTCTGGGATAATCATATATCCTTGAACTTGAAGCAGATTTATCTCAAGAAGTAATTTTTTCTACACTTTGCATGAAAGGTATATGTTACCCATACAATATATTTTGGGGCTTCTGAGTCTCAAAAAATTTGAGTGGTGCTCCATTGTGACCAATCTTTATGGCAAGACTACGATCTCTGGTTCTTGATTAGAATTTCTAGTTTAGTTGGAATACTGGGAGAAGACACTCCTTTTCTATTATTGGAACTCACAAATAGATTATGAAGATTCTGGAAGACCTAAAACAGATTTTATAATTTAGAGGATCCTAGAAGTCATAAAATAAATGGAATGGGTACTACAGGGCATAGCATAGAATTAAGACAGTGTTAGAATATAGGATATTCAAATGAGAATGTCCTGCTAGAATGATGATCTTGATTTAGACAAAGGGGCTCTTAATTTATCCAACAAATTGTACTCTTTCACAACCAAATTAGTGATAAGCCTTATTTTACTCCTTTGTGATCACTGTATTATGCCATTACATATTTATTTGTCTGTCTTATGCCAAGTAACAATAGTCTTGATACTCTCATTTCAATAATTCCATCAACTGTCAAAATTGGCAATATTACTTTCTTTTAATTATGCAATCAAAATTCTTTTTTTAAAAATTTCACCTCTGTTCAGTTAACATCCCTATAAATATTTGTACATAGTATAGAATTATATGGAAGATCATGGCTCAGGTACTTCACTCAGATATTTATTTATTTATTTATTTATTTATTTAGACAGAGTCTCAAGCTGTCACTCTAGGTAGAGGGTCATGGCATCATAGCTCATAGCAACCTCCAACTCTTGGGCTTCAGCCATCCTCTTGCCTCAGTTTTTCTATTTTTTAGTAGAGATGAGGTCTCACTTTTGCTCAGACTGGTCTCAAACTCATGAGCTTATGCAATCTGCCTACCTCGGCCTCCCAGAGTGCTAGGATTGTAGGTTGAGCCACCATGCCCAGCCTGAAACTCAGATATTTAGATTAATGAGATGCAACTTTACTCTTAAAGTATAGAAAATTGAGCAAAGGGGACACTAGAACATTTGGAGTACTTGACCAAAATTTCAAATCCAGATAGCCAGTTGCTAAAGCCTACATTCCAAATCACTATTCTGCTTCCCTCAGTTGATGGGAATGATTCTTGAGAAGGGGCCTGGCATGATTTTGGATGTAGATGAGGAGGCATGGGCAGCAGGAATGACCTGGGAAGAGGTGGTGAGTGTTCAAACACTTTAGCTTGTCTTGTTGCAAATCCTAACTTTCTTTCTGTATGGTTTGAAGCACTGTGTGTAACTATTCTGAGCTTTGTTACCGTTAACCCCATAGTAATGTTGCTGTGATAATTCACTGAAATAATCCACGTGAATTACTTAACAAGGTACTTAGAACCTAAGAATTATTCAAATATTGTTAATTATGAATACGGTTGCATTATTATTATTTTATTGTTTAGTGTGAAGGGAAGAAAGATATGACTATGAGAGACTTTATAGAAATAGAAAAAAAATATAACTTGCTGGGATACAGAGAGGAGCAAGAAGGAGATGTCAAGATGATTTTAAAATATTGTTTCTGGGTGAAGGTAAGAAGACAATATCATTAATAAACATGAGAACTAGAATGATTCCTGCTCCCTAAGCCATTTCCTGACTACACAACTAACAATAACAAAATGCAGACTTGATTATGTGGACTCAACCTTTCATCATCTCCTTTTTTAGGTCCACCTATCCCCAACAGGGAACTCAGAACTCACTGACAAAGGAATAGAGAGTGACATCAGACACATGCTGAGTGATTCAGTTTTGGAGCCAGAGTCATGGCTATTAAAGAAGCCAACCAAGGCCCTTTTTTTTAGCAAATCATTTTTATCTATAATATTTTCATTTTATGTCCTTTGTTACTGTAAATTTCTAACCAGTTATATGTGTATTCCCAGGCTTTATAATTCCAATTCTAAAATGTTCCTCCCCAAAGGCGTTTTATTAATATTTAGAAAAATTAAAGATTGTAGACTCTTAAACATATCTTTTTTTGAGTTTATAGTAATTTAGACAGTGCTTTACAAAAGCAGAAGGATAAGCACACAGCATAGTTTACAGTCTTGAGGAAAATAAATATGAAATCTATGTGCCAATGGATTTGTGACTCATTAAAAATCAAATGATTCTTAGGCACTGAGTATTTTGAATTTCTATGGGTCAAGTAAGGGAAGCAGTGTCAGCCAACATCATAATTTTCTTTTCAGCCTTTAGACCTGTTGAACAACATAGACTTACTGACAAGCTTAGGCTTTCTCCCAAATAAAGTTATATGAAGTTGATTGTAAAAGCTACAGATTAACAGATCAGTAGAAGCTACACTTAACTCTCATTACACAGAGCAAAAATATGTGTTATATAATAACACACAGGTAAAGAAAATGAGTTTATAAGAATGGCAAGACATATCTGTGCAAAGTCATGTAAAGAGAACATAAATTCTTGCCTTGGCAAGAATTCAGCCAATTTTGCCTAATGAGCTTCCAGGCACCTGCAGGCTGCCCTTCCACTCTAGGGGCCAGTGGTGATAATCAGCCTGAATAGTGCTAGTATTTGATTAGAAATGTTGCTAGGAAGCTGTCTTAAACATTTTCAGGAATGTCTACTGGAGGGCCCTCCTCAGTATTCCATCTGAAGGGAGATATTACCACCTACTCTTTTATACCTGTGCCTCATAGAAAGGTATGTTCTTTTCTCTGTTTACTCCTGTTATATAACCCAGTATATGAAGATGCTCTCCCCTATACCTGTTCTTTTGTCTCATTCCTTAGTCTCTTTGCTATAGATTGGGCTTTATATTACATAAAACTATTTTCTAAGGATTTTCTTGAGTTGAATCTTGATACTCCCATTGACTTGACACTCCAAAAACTACATTATCCATTGCCCTCAGATTATGTACCTTTGGATTTGGATCTTTTAATAGGTTCAAGTTGTGTAGGCTCATTTTTGGAGATGGGGGACATTTTAAGTATTTGAGAAATACATCACTCATGCCTCCCTCACTCTCAGACACATTAGCTCCTTCTCTCTTCAATTTGATTCCTATCACCTTGGGGATGTTCCTCTGAGTCCCATTAAATAAGTGTATTGTCAGAGTTTAACTCTGGAAAATAGAGTCAAAAAAGATGCAACACTGCCTCACATAAGTGAATGGTTTTATTCACCATGGATACTAAATATCCTGCAAACAAAATCACATTAAATGGCAAGTCACCATGGAGCCAAAGGAAACAAATGATTAGATAAAAAATCTTTCCAGAAAGAATAATATTTGAAAATGAATAACACTTCTTCAATTTTAGTATAGTAAGGGTTCTGATTGAGTCAAGACTTTCTACTCAAGAGATATGAACTAGTGGTATATACTCACCTATAAACTTGAAATTTAGAAGTTTAAATGGGCAGTTCTGGCTCCATTATTCTTTTTAATTCTTTGGTAACTATATATTAGACATAAATAATAGAATGCCTCTATGAGTATAGGGAGAGGTGTGTGCATGTTAGAGACTGAGTGTGCAAGCATGCCCTCATGAGGACAGATAGCATTTCAGTCTGATACACCTGTTAAAAACTGAAACTATGGAGAGGGGCAGAGCAAGATGATAGACTAGAAACATCTCCTTACTAGCCACTCACAGTAAGGCAGAGGAAAGAAAACTCTGACCACATATAGCTGGGGAAAGCTACCAAAGGACATCACTCTGGGGTCAGAGTGAAGTGGCGGTGTACTTACAGGAGTCAGTGAGGAGGTCTGGAGCTGAGGAAAACCAGCAGAGAAGGCAAGTGCTTAGGAATGGACAGGGGCTGGCCAGCCAGGCACCCACAAAGGACTGGGAACAAGAAAGGGATGTCCTGCAGTTTCTTGATTTTGGACTAAATTGGTCACTGGAGCTGCCTTGAAAGGCTTAAATGAGTGAGTGGACTCAAACAGTATCCAGTGGCCAGGATGGAACACTGGGTAGGGTAGATCTCCTATTGGCTATTGAGAGAAGCTTTGTGGGAGAAACTATTCACAGGATCCTAGTGCATGCCCAGCTCTGGCATGCCTATTGAGTTCAGGCAACCATCCTGGGGGTGAGCTAAGTGCCTGCCCCCCCATCCCCTCCGCCCCCTCCAGGAAGGCCACTTTATTGCCAGGGGGCTCTGTATGATGTGTCTGTTAAGGAATCTGATAAGAGCTTTGGGACCTCAATTTGAGGGGACTGAATGCTGATGAAGTGATCAGGTCCTGATTATGTTAACTAAGTCAGGAAGACAGGACCCAATCTTGTCTGCAATTAGAGAGGGGCTTCTAGCCCTTATTTTTTCACAACAAAACCAACATACATTCTCTATCTCTGACCACTTTACAAAACCACCTTGTGTCTAGGCAGTGGATGTGTATACACACACACACACACATATATACACATACATACATATATATACACATATATATATATGCAAACACATATGTTATATATACATATATATACATAATTATCTATATAATATATATATAGATAATATAAAGAATATATATATATATTTCTTTCATTTTTGATCCTTTTCCCATTTTTATCCTTAGCTTTCTTTTTTTTTCCTTCTTCTCTGTTTTGTTGTTGTGTTGGTTGTTTCTGGTTTTGTTTTTTGTTTGGTTGGTTGTATTTTCATTTTGACTTTTATTAATAACAAGGTTTCATTCATTGTTGTTACAGTTTTCAGCCCCTTTTATTTTCTCTTTCTTTTTTATTTCTCTCTTTTTTTCTCTCTATTAGTATAGATTTTTGTACTTTTTGCTTCTTTCCCACATAAATTTCTTATACAACAGATAAAATATTATTTTTCTCTACCTTAAATAATTATATTTTTAATTTTCTTTTTTTATTCTATTGAGTGCTGGGGGTCATAGCATTGGTTTGGCTCAAGAAAGGCATAAGCTCAAAGTTTGGGATGTCCTTCTACCTTTGGCAAGACAGTATAGGTCAGTCCTCACTGCAACATACTGCTTACTTTTTTATTTTTATAAATTTGGAGGAGGAGGGGGATTGTTTTTGTCCAGGCTAGTAAGGAGCTCCTGATTTTGATGGACCTACCCGATTTGGATCCCCCTAGTCCTAGAGTTGAGGGTATGGCCACAGCACACTGCCAATCACCACCATTACTCCTGCTGCTCTCTGTCTGTCCTTCTCTCCATTTCTTCAATTCTTTTCTTTCAACTTTCTTTTTTTTTTTCTTCTATCTCTCTCTTAACTTTTACCCTTCTCTTTCTTTTGGCCTTATCCCAACAGGTGATTTCAACACCTAAGCTCTATGATAAAGCAATTTAAAGCAAATGAGGTAGTGAGAAGGAAAAAGTAGGAGAAGCAAATGAACAAGAAAAAAACACACATGAAGAAACACCAACAGAAAAGTTCTGGCAACATGGAACACCAAAATGTAGCAATTCACTCTGCGACCTTGAGGCAGCTACCAGAGAGGCTTCCACATATAAAGAATAAATGTAAATAACAGACATGAAACTTAAAATATAGATGGCAAAGGCAATAAAGAAAATTGATGAGATGGTAGAAAAACAGAATAAAGGGTGGTACCTGTGGCTCAAAGGAATAGGGCACCAGCCCCATATGCCAGAAGTGGCAGGTTCATACCCAGCCCTTCCCCCCCAAAGAAAAGAAAAACAATAAAAAATGGACAAAAGCTATAAAGAATATAGAAAAGCTATAGTAGAGTTAAAGGAATAGAAGAAGTCAAAAGGGAACTTAGAAATACAGTGGAAATTATCAATAGCATATTAGACCAGAGAGAAGAAAGAATGTCAGATCTTGTTGCTAACCTAGGTAGTTAAAGAAGCAAAAAAGAAGAGAGAGAAAGCAGAACATTCACTCAAAGAATTATGAAACTTTCAAATATATGAATTATAGGTACTTCTAAATATAAAGAAGAATGTCCTAAAAGAATGGAAGCCTTATTGGTGGATGTCATAAATAAAAATTTCCCAAGTATCACTAAATATTCTAAAACACTCTTTTTAGAGAGATACTGAACCATGAATCATCTTATCAAGAATAGAGCATATCCAAGATACATTGTCATGAATCTGTCCAAAGTCAAGACAAAAGAGAAAATTCTGAAAGCAGACAGGAGTAAGCACCAAGTGACCTGCATGGGTGGATCCATTAGGATGATAGCAGGCTTCCCAGCTGAAATTTTCTAAGCCAGAGGAATTGGTCACCTACATTTAACTTCTTTAAACAAAAAAATGTTCAGCCCAGAATTATGTATCCTCCAAACCTTATCTTCAAAATTGACAGAGCAATCAAATCTTTTACTTACATGCAAACATTGAGGAAATTCATCAGAGCTAGACCAACTGTACAGGAAATACTTAGACCAGTTCTACATACTGACCATTATAATGAACCGCCCGCAAAGTAAACACTCAGAGACTACCGTAGAAAAACCTACCTTCTACAATGACATAAAAGATAAAAATAAGGAATGGACTTCCACAAAATAAGATGAATACAACTCCACTACATTTATCTCAATAAACTCCACTACAATTGTCTCAATAAATGTTAATGGCTTGAATTCCTCACTGAAGAGGCACAGGCTGGTAAATTAGATAAAAAAAGCATAAGCGGCTCGGCGCCTATAGCTCAACCGGCTAAGGCGCCAGCCACATACACCTAAGGTGGTGGGTTCGAATCCCCAGCCCGGACCCGCCAAACAACAATGACGGCTGCAACCAAAAAATAGTCGGGTGTTGTGGTGGGCGCCTGTGGTCCCAGCTACTCGGGAGGCGGAGGCAGGAGACTCGCTTGAGCCCAGGAGTTGGAGGTTGCTGTGAGCTGTAATGCCACGGCACTCTACCCAGGGGGACAGCTTGAGGCTCTGTCTCAAAAAAAAAAAAGCATAAGCTATCCGTATAATAAATACAAGAAATACACCTAGCCTCGAAGGACAAAATAAGACTCAGGGTAAAGGGATGGAAAATCACATTTCAGGAAAATGGAAATTAGAAGCAAAGAGGATATTTTCAGATACATGTAGATTTAAAGTGACTAAGATCAAAAAACACAAAGATGGACACTTCATATTGGTCAAGGGAACAATATAATAAGAACACATTTCAATTCTAAATATTTATGCACCCAACTTATTAAATGTTTCCAGATTTTTGAAACAAACATTGATTGGTCTGAGCAATATGATAGCCCATGACATCATAATACCTGAGGACTTTAATACTCCTCTGGCAGAACTGAACAGACCATCTAAACAGAAACTAAACAAAGATACAAAGGACTTAAACATGACCCTTTAACAATTGAGCTTAATAAACATATACAGAGTACACCATCCCAAAGCTAAGGAATAAATGTTCTCATCAGCACACAGAACATACTCCAAAATAGCTCATATCCTAGGACACAAATCAAACCTCAACAAAATTAAAAGAAATTGAGGTCGGGCATGGTGGCTCATTCCTGTAAGCGTAGCACTCTGGGAGGCCCAGGTGAGTGGAAGTTCACAGGTTCGAGATCAGTCTGAGCCAGAATGAGACCCTCTCTCTAAAAAAGAGACAGGTGTTGTGGCAGGTACCTGTAGTCCCAGCTAAATGGGAGGCTGAGGCAAGAGGTTTACTTTAGCCCAAGAATTTGAGGTTGCTGTGAGCTATAACATCACAGCACTCTACTGGGGGCAAAAAAGTGAGACTCTGTCTCAAAAAAAAAAAAAAAAAAAGAATTGAAATTATAATTTGTATCTTCTCAGGCCACAAGGCAATAAAGGTGGAACTCAACTCCAACAAAAAATTTCATCCCCACACAAAGGCATAAAAATTAAACAACCTTATGCTGAATGACAATTGGATCAAGGAAGAGATAAAGGAGGAAATCATTAATTTCCTTGAACTTAAACACTACGAAGACACAAGCTACCGAAACCTGTGGGATATTGCAAAAACAGTAAATGAAAAAAGAAGAGCAGTCCAATCCCAAACCCAGCAGAAGAAAATCAATCACCAAAATTAAATAAAAAATAAATGAAATTGAAAGCAAAAGAATCAGTAAGAAAATTAATGAAACAAAAAATTGGTTCTTTTAAATAAAATCTATAAACTTTTACCAGAATATCCAGAAACAGGAAAGTGAAATCTCTTATAATCTTAATCAGAAACTATGAGGTTGTTAAAAAGAAATGGAGACTTTACATCTTTTGTATTAACCTGGATTGACTTGGAACACATTGTTCTTAGTAAAGCATCACAAGAATGGAGAAGCAAGAATCCAATATACTCAATTCCAATGTGAAGGCAGTAGATGATCTAATGCAACATTGGGAGTAGGGGAAGGAAGGAGTAGGTAGAGGGGAGGAAGGAGAAGGATGGGGTTATGGTGTATGGCACACCTCTTGGGAGAGGGGCACAATTATAAGAGAGACTTTAGCTAAGAAGTACAATCAGTGTAACCTAATTCTTTGTGCCCTCAATAAATCCAAAACAATAAAAAAGAAAAAAAATAAAAGAAATTGGCAAAAAACCAAAAATAAACGAAAAGGGGAATTAACACCAGATACTATTGGGATACAAGAGATTATCTCTGACTACTACAAGAAATCCTATGCCCAGAAATTTGACAACATGGATGAAATCAAATAATACTTGTAATCACACTGTCTCCCTAGATTCAACCAAGAAGAAATAGATCCAATATCAAGAACTGAGATCAAAGAAACAATAAAAAATATTCCAACATAAGAAAGTGTTGGGCCAGATATCTTCACACGAGAATTCTATTAAACCTTCCAAGAGGAGTTTACACCTACACTAAGGAAATTATTCCGAAACACTGAAAAGGGAGAAACCTTCCTCAACACATTCTATGAAGCAAACATCATTCTGATACCCAAACCAGAAAATGAAAAAGGCAACTAAGAAGAAAAACTACAGACTAATTTCACATGAATATAGATGTAAAAATACTCAATAAAATCTTAACTGATCATTACAGCCACACATTAAAAAAATTAACATCACAATCAAGTAGGCTTCATCCCAGGAATGCAAGCCTGGCTTAACATACATAAATCTATAAATGTACTTCACCATATCAATAGAAGCAAAAACAAAGACCATACGATCCTCCCAGGAGATGTAGAAAAGGCATTTGATAAAATTCAGCATCCTTTTCTAATTAGAACACTTAATAATCTAGGCATAGGTGGCACATGTCTTAAACTGATTGACACCATCTACAACAAACCCATAGCTAATAGCCTACTGAATGGAGTAAAACTAAAAACTTTTCCACTGAGAACTGGAACTAGACAAAGATTTCCTCTATTGCCATTACTATTCAACATAGTGCTGGGAATTCTAGCCAATGTAATCAAGCAAGAGAAAGATATAAAGGGCATCCAAATGGGGGCAGAGGAGGTCAAACTCTTGCATTTTCCAAATAATATAATTTTATACTTAGAGAACCCCAGAAACTCAAGCACAGAGCTCCTAGAAGTGATCACAGAACATGGTAATGTCTCAGGTTATAAAATCAGTGTCTACAAAGGAATAGCCTTTATATTTGCCAGTAACAGCCAAGTTGAGAAGATAATCAAAGACACAATTTCCTTTACATTAGCTTCAAAGAAAATGATATACCGGCTTGGTGCCTGTGGCTCAAGTGGCTAAGGTGCCAGCCACGTACACCCAAGGTGGCAGGTTTGAATCCAGCCCGGGCCCGCCAAACAACAATGACGGCTGCAACCAAAAAATAGCCGGGCGTTGTGGTGGGCACTTGCAGGAGACTCACTTGAGCCCAGGAGTTGGAGGTTGCTGTGAGCTGAGATGCCACAGCACTCTACCCAGGGGGACAGCTTGAGGCTCCTGTCTAAAAAAAAAAAAAAAAGAAAGAAAGAAAGAAAGAAAATGATATACCTAGGAATATACCTAGCAAAAGAGGTGAAGGACCTCTACAAAGGGAATTATAAAATCTTAAGTTAAGAAATAGCAGAAGACATTAACAAATGGAAAAACATAGCATCGTCATAATTGGGAAGAATCAACATTGTCAAAATGTCTGTACTTCCCAAAGCAATATACAGATTCAATGTAATATCTCTTAAAATACTAACATTATACTCTGAAGAACTAGAAAAAATAGTTCTTTGTTTTGTATAGAAGCAGAAAAAAACCTGTGTAGCCAAGGCGGTTTTTTTTTTGTTTGTTTGTTTTTGGGTTTTTTTTGGTAATATTACAAATCTAGAGGCATCACTCACCCATACTTTAAGCTATATTACAAGTCCACACTGATCAAAACAGCATGCTATTGGCACAAAAACAGAGACAGACATTTGGAACCAAATAGAAAACCAAGAGATGAAACCAGCCTCCTATCGCGATCTGATTTTGATAAACCCAACAAAAGCATATATATGGGGAAAGAATCTCTATTCAATAATTGTTGCTGGAAGAACTGGATAACCACATGTAAAAGACTGAAACTGGATATGCTTCATTCACCACTTACAAAAATTAATTCAAAATGGATAAAAGATTTAAATCTTAGGCAAGAAACGATAAAAATCCTAGAAGAAAGTACGGGAAAAACTCTGAGAATGGCTACCTGGGGAAACACTTTATGAAGTGGACTTCAGTCACAATTGCAAAAACAACAAAAATAAACAAATGGGACCTAATTAAACTGAAAAGCTTCTGCACAGCTAAGAACACCACAATCAAAGCAAATAGACCATCTTCAGAATGGGAAAAGATATTTGCATATTGCGAATATGACAAAGTTTTGATAACTAGGATGTATAGAGACAAATCAATTACTATGAATGAGCAATGATGTCTGTCACGGGGCAATAATCATGAACAGAACCTTTTCTGATGAAGACACACAAAGAAATGCTCATCATCTCTAATCATCAGAGAGATGTAAATCAACACCACCATGAGATATCACCTAACCTCAGCCAGATTAGCCCATATCACAAAGTTGCAGATGCTGTTGTGGATGTGGAGACAGGGAAACACTTTTACACTGCTGGAGGGACTGCAAACTAAAACGGCCTCTTTGAAAAGACATATAGAGAATCCTCAAAGAACTCAAATTAGATCTCCCATATGACCCACAATCCCTCTACTAGGCATATACCCAGAATGAAAAACATCCTTTTATCATAAAGACATTTGCACTAGAATGTTTATCACAGCTCAATTTACAATCATCAAGATGTGGAAACAACCTAAATGCCCATCAACCCAGGAATGGATTAAGAAACTGGGGTATATGTGGGATACTATTCAGTCACAAAAAAGATGGTGACTTTGTGTCTTTTGTATTAACCTGGAAGATGTTTGAAACACCTACTTCTTAGTAAAGTATAACAAGAATGGAAAAGCATATATATAATGTACTCAATACTATGAAGCCAGTAGATGATCTAAGTCATACCCACATAGGAGATAAACTCATTTCAATTCAAGTTGGAGGGAGGGGGGATAGGGAGAGAAGAAGGGGAAGAGGGGTTTGGGGGGTCCTTTCACTTAATGGACACAATGTAGGGGTGTATGTCACATCTTTTGTGTGCGGGACACAACTACAAGAGGGAGTATACTTGATAAATTCAAATATTGTGATCTGGTTGTTTGTACCCTCACATTAACCTGAAATTAAAAAAAATAAAAACAAAAAACTGAAACTGTGTTCCTATTCACATTAACCCCTCCTCCAAAAAAAAAAAAAATACCAAAAAACTGAAATTGTGTTTCTATTATTAACATATTCATATGACTTAAGCTTCTGGGCAATTGGCCTCCTTTAATAGTTCCAGTCACAATGCACAATGCCAGAAATTTCAACATCACTTTATTTGAATTTCATGACATAATTCTGTCTTGATTAAAATGCAAATTTGAAAATTATATATATATATATATAAAAGCATATTTAATTCTAGATTATTTTATAAGCATAGAATTTACTGAAAACAAATGAAGTGAGACTAGAGCCTAGGGGTGTTGCTGTTAACACTGGAGAAGAAATAGAGGGAAGAGAAATGCAGAAAATGGAATTCATTGCAATATATAAAATTTTATACAAGATCTAATTCTTCCTACTGCTTGACCTCTCTAAAAGAAAAGCTGTTCCTGGGAAAATTAAATCATATATTCTTTTCACTTATTTTCCATTCATCATTTTCCTCTTCTTCCAGACCTGAATGTTTAGATTTCAGTGTCAGCTTCACTTTCATAATAGACTTGTTGACTTTTATTTTATTTTTTTGTATTTTTTTTTCTTTTTGCAGTTTTGGTGGGGGCTGGGTTTGAACCCACTACCTCCAGTATATGGGGCTGGTGCCCTACTCCTTGAGCCACAGGCTTAAGTCAGCCCATTTTATTGCTGAACTACTCTAACTTTGGAATGCTATCTCGCAAACTAAGCTAAATTTGACTCTTTTCCTTAGTCTTTCCTGAGGTAATACAGAACAAGTCAACTCCCAGTACTTGAGAATTTTTCAAATAATTGATGGAACTGCCATGTCTTCCCATAAGTCTTACCATCTAGACATCTATTATTAATATTTTCCTGTGTTGAATATGACACTAAAATCTAGGTTGGCATGCTCTTTACCAATATCGATTACATCAATCTATTATTTTGGCATCATGCAGATATAACCCTATTAGTTTTTGAGATAAGTATGTTTCCTTGTTCAGAACTCCTGCCTAGAAGGGACTATCACAGGATGAGGCTTTTAAAATTTGAGTGCTGCTTTACACACCATGGGATCATCAAGGGAAGTGGTAAATTCAGTTTTTCAAATATTTTGAAGTCTGTAGAGTTGGAAGAACATAATATATGAACAGAAGTTCAAAGGTATAACTTTATTAGCCACTGGAAAGGAAATTTCAGAGACAAAAGTTAAAAGAATTTAATTCCTCTCTTGACTTATAAGGACCAACTGATCACTTGCGTTTTGCAAAAAAAAATTTTAAGATGACTTCATTTTGGCTTAGATTATTCTTTTGTGTTTTATGATCTTTCATAGGTATTTTTTATATCTCTGATTAGGCTTCAGCTCTATTTTATACAATTTTGGATTATTCATAGCATAGTTAATAAAGAACTAAGAACAATTACAATCATTTACCAATAGGAAAACAAAACGAGGTTACTCAAGAGATGGACAAATGCTAACAAATCAAACTATCAACCTGCAAAACAAATAAATTCAGTATATTTAACTCTTTTGAGTAGAGCCTTAATGCTGTGGTTTCAGCATTTAAGGCTAACGTTTCTATCAGACATAGAGATTGTCCATTACATGTTTTGTCTAGTTAACTATGAAAATATCTACTATTTTAAATGCCTATGTTAAATTTATTCTGTATTAAAATTTAAGTGAGATTTTTCTTCAATACCTGACAAGTAAAAAATACATTGATATAATAGAAAAATAAACTTTTTAATGTATAAAAATAAGAAATAAATATTGAGACTAGTTTCAATAAATTCCTAAAATCAATAATTGCAAATATAACATCCAACATAAAAAGGGGGCCAGGTTTAGTGTCTCATGCCTGTAGTCCCAGAATTTTGAGAGGCCAAGGTGGGAGAATCACTTGAGACCAGGATCTTAACAGATTAGGTGACATAGTAAGACCTCCTTCCCTACAAAAAGTAAAGAAAAAAAAAAAAAAAAAAGGCCTGGTGATATGGTGTGCCTGTAGTCCCATCTACTCAGGAGGCTGAAGTGGAAGGATAGCTTAAGCACATGAGTTTGAGACTGCAAAACTCATTATTGTATGACCACACTCCAGCCTGTGTGACAGAGTAATATCTTGTCTTTAAAAAATAAAATTATAAATAAAAAATAAAAGGTGGGGGGAGAGTATGAATAGGGAATTCAAAAGAGGGGAAATATATAGCCCTCGCAATGTAACTTATCTTGATTAAAAGTTCATCCCAAACTCGAGGAACATAAAATGTTTACTTAATTTGCTACAAAAAAAAAAAAGTTAAAATGATACTACTTTATGTCCATTAGTGACAAACATTAGAAAATTGAATAAAGTTAACTGTTGGCAAGAGGGTGGGTCAAGTGGCAGTCTTGTGTACAATTATAGGCAGTTACAGGTAGTGAGACTGCCTGGTATGAGGATGATGTTCACCCCATGATAGAGCAGTCCCAGTCCTGAGTGTGTTCCAAGGAGAAGCTTTCCTATGTTTCAGGAGGGATAGATGCAGAGAAAGAAGTGACATCTACTACAGCAAGGAATTGGAGGCTTTTATTGCTTTGGAATAGAAAAAGGGATTCAGGAATACAAGAAATGGAATTTTGTGGGTCAGTACAAAAAAATGAGACTAACAGACTTAGTAGCATGAATACATCCTTCAGAAACATACTAAGGAAACAAATTGAGAACATGACTACATTTATAGCACAATTATTTTCATGTAAATTAAATAAAAATTCAATTACACAAGTCTTACAAATATTCAATGGAAAAATTGGTTCTTATGAAGGTAAGTGTCAGTAATGAATGGTGATGAGATCTGAGAAGACAAAAAATTAGCTATACACACACACACACACATACACACATACACATCAATCTACCATAAGGTATCTATGAGCATACTGTGCCGAGTACTCAAACTCCTAATTAATCAGTGAAATTCATATTGCCTGAATTCTAAAAAGAAAATAAAAACCTTTTAGAATTAGGCACCATGAGAACTATTTTTCCTCTGATGGAGTACATGAATCTTACTATTGGTTAATTAATTCTAAATTTTTCAGCAACTGGATATTATGAAGATCTACTTCAAATGGAATTTCTTGGGTGGTAAAACAGCAATAAGAATATTAAAATAATGCTGGTTCTTAGTTCAAGCTCTTGCCTACCTATTGGAGAACATACAAATTTTCCCCCTACATTACCACCCTTTGTCCTTTAACTTTAGGGAGAAAAGAAAGAAAGTTATCATTGGTGATACAGCAAGACTGGATGGAAACATTTTAGTAACATAAGACATTGAAGTTAGGTAAGAAGACATTATCACTATCATCTGAAAGACCAGAGTTGGTTGCTTGATTTTTAATGATGGATATTAAATTCTGTATGTTTTCCAGTTGTCTCCAGAATGCACAGAAGAGTAAGGTTTTAAGACGGAAGGTGAGTAAATAAGGTGAGAAAACTAAGGGATTCCCTATTACCATTTATAGTAGTCTGTGCATTGACTGAAAAGATATTCAGAGAAATGGGACATATTTTTGTTTCTTTTTTATAGTTTTCTACTAGCCTTGATTGTTTTCATTTTATAATGACTTATACCAGCATGCTCCACTTGGCATAAAGTTATCAAAGAATTGAAAAGCAAAATTTGCGCTAACTTGGAGATGTCTATCATTGTTGAGGGTTGACTCAGGAAGGATAAGTTACTGGAAATAGGAGGAACCATTGTAAGGCTGTGGTGAGTAGAAATTTAACATAAATAATTTAATTGCAAGCTCAGAGATCTAATATATTTCATCTGTGTTTCTAAGAGTGATATAGAAATATATTCCAAAGCATTTTTGTGAACTGTAAAATACTAAATAAATGAACAGAATTTTTATTTTATACATCAGCTATCCAAAAATAATTCCTTATCCCCAAATATTGCATTATACATTCAGTTGGTCACTTGGTGGGTGATAGATACAATTCCAATTTATTGTTGGATGTTTTATAAAGCACCACAATAATAGTGACAAACTGAATGAATATTTTGCAAAACTTGCAGCCTGACTTAGTTACATTTAATGAGGTTCATCTATGGTTAGATAACAGATATTCCCCAGCAGAAAACACTTGAGGAAGCAGATTTATGGATCAACTATCCCTCATCCAATTTGCTGAAGGCAACTGTTACCCTTCAGAGCCTGGAGTCAAATATGTGTTCAGCAAAACTTTGAAAATACTCATCAGATTCCTCATAACCTGTCAGAATTCCCCTTAAGCCAAAGATGCCAAAACGACACAACTGAATTTATGTATGTTCAATTACGGTAACTCTATTAGCTAAAGCATTTGAGATATTTATATCCCATTCCCTCCATATAATATTTGAACTTAACAATTACATTCAAGTGGTCTTACTTTAAAATCCCTATATCATAAGCAAGCTCAAAAACTTTGAAAGGAGATATAAAACTTTAGTAAATAAAAATTAAATGAATAAATATAGTTGGGGGGGAGATCTTGGGGAAAGGGAGTAAACCTGCCTTTATTATAAACATATACAGTAAGTCCTTACCCAAGAAGATGCTCAAAGAATAGTTTGTGGAGAGAGGAAAAGAGGGCAAAAGAAAGGAAGATAAAAACAGATGCTGTTCTAAAATGCAGGTATAGCCATCAGACTCCTGAACATTTGCTGGGTTTATTAAAGAGGTATTCTGATGACCTCATATATATTTATGTCCCGTAACCATTATTCGAACCCACAAGTGGTCATTGTTTGCATGTTCTTCATACTAGCGATGAGGAAATTGGGAGGTAAAGAATCTTTTCCATGATCATATTTCAAGCAAGGTGCAGAGTCAGGAGTGAACACAGTGCTGCTTGACCACAAAGCCCTTAATTTTTTTATTTCAAAAAAGGAAAATGTTTTTAGAAAAGAATAAGATGATTAAAAGTCAGAATAATTAGAAATGGTTTTCCACAGAGAATGGATCAAATTGTGAGAAGGAAAGCAGGATTGTTTTAGGTAGGAGAGCAGCACAATTTATATAGGCCGGGGTACGGCAGGACGGTAAGGAGATGTGGGGTGCTAGGCCCCCTGAGTGGCCCTGGACATGAGTTATTGAACCAATCTAAAAGATTTTACCATATTAGTGCATGAACTGAAATATGATTTATTTAATATCTTCTTTAAATGGATACTTTGGCTTGAATAAATTTATGCATAAAAACACACTGTAGCATTTCCACAAACAGAAACCTGCTTTAATAGTAGGAAGCCATCAAATTAAAGTAAAAGCAAAGCAAGTTTTTGAATTCTAGAAAGATATTAATGTTTGCCTGCCTGCCTGATTCTCAGTCTGGAGGCTCTTTTTTCTCTTATTTTAATGGAAAATAATAATGATAGTAATAATGGTTAATAGAATTGGGACATTTATCATGTAAGATGCATTCTGTTTCCTGAGTATTTTATGCATGTACAATGCCACATTTGATCCTTACAAAAACTGCTTGAGGTAGGAGCTTTTGTTATCATTTTCTTAAGGATGAGGGAACTATAATGTATTGAATTCATAAGCAGTAGGAAAATATTAAAGATACATTGGCAGTAAATTAAGTCTTTGTACTCCATTAACCAAAAGAGTTGAAAGATGGGAAGGGAGATGACTTTCTAGCCACAAAATTTGACGTTGTATCCAGATAATTCTTACTGTCAGATGTGCCTGTACTTTACCTAACCTCTGCTCTTACCTGCAGCACCTCCTGCAGGCCTCAAAGCATTAGGGGAGGAGTCAGAACATGAAAGACATGTCATCATTATCTACTTGGGAGTCAAACAGTGATACCATGTTTAGCATATAAACACTGTCTATTGAGAAGGTGAAGGAAGGCAAGGACAAGCAGCTTAAATGACTTCACACCTTCACTGATGTATAAGATTCATCTTTCTAAGGAAGCAGGGGGGAAATAAAGTATAAAGACACCTATAAAGAAAGGATCATAGAAGAGACTCTATAAGGATTTTTCTTATACTAAAAACGAACACTGGGGAGATAGTTTTCCAAATCAATAAAAGGAGCATAATCTCAGGCATTCTGAAGTGATTTAATCTGTTTCTCCCACTCCCACTTTTAAAATCTTGTAAACTGAAAAAGTGATTTCCACAAAAATGTCTGTTTATGCTGATTTATGCAAAGTGTTTGTGTTTCTCTATGAGTATCATTTAGAATAGATTCCTATAAGATTTATGATTCACAAGGGTTCTGAATTGCAAAGATAGAAGATCTAGATCAATAGTACCGTGTCTGCACAACACCAGGCAGTTAGATTTACTAATGAGGAAAGGGAACATAGTTCAGAGACCTCAATTCGAACTCCCTCTATTCTAATCTAGTGAATTTGCAACACATTCTGAGTCACAAGGCCCTGGGTGGTGTCCCAGTCTCCAGGGAAGAAAAACACCTTACATGGTTCATGTGAAAGGAGTAATCCTTTCTAGGAAAAAAAGAAAAAAATAGTAATTAAAGAAGATACAACAATGCAAATTTCCACTGTCCTAAGAAGAATTGGTCTTAACTGATATTTTTTTACTTGTAATATAAGTTTAGTAGTAGAAAATAACTTGGTGACAGAGAAGGCCACTTAACCCCGTGTAATGTATACACTACAAGGTCTTTTGTTAATAAACCTTTTATAACACATCATAATGTACTATAATACAGTTCTTAAACATAAAAGTATAAATGCCTGGACTACAATGCACTGAGAATTTTCAGCAAATAGGATACCACTGTTAATGAACGTTTACTCCTGTTTAGGGTTAGTGAAGGCATTGGACAAGCATAGGAAGTGACGGGCATGATTAGCATGAGAGGCTGCAGGTGAAAAAACACCCAGGAAGCTGCTCTATTGAAAGACTTCAAGGTCCTACAGCAGCTTTGTAGGGAGGAAGTGATCACTGAAAAGGAGATTGAGCTAGCTAAATCTCCATATTCGTCCTTATTCTGTCTTTCTTAACTGCAGATTTCATCTAGTATAGGTACAGACAATTAAAGAATTCAATCTACATAAACAGAAAGTATAAGTAAAATCTACTACCCCTAATCCCTTTTTAGAAATAAACTCTGCTCTAATTATGTCTATTATTATTATAGACATATGTGCCTATACTTTAGATTCAATTTCTCTCAGCTAGTGGGGAAAATTATAGTCATTTACTTATATGTATAAGTGAATAGTGTTCACATACAATAATAGCTTTTTTCCTTCTAGGATAACTCTTTTTTATCCTGCAAAGCACAGAACAAGTTTGAATCTACTGGGGTCAGGTTTTCCTTTGTTCTCTCACCACACACGGTTCTTGTTTCTATTATAACCCTCATAATTGAGCCTTATTATCCATAAAACAAAAATAGTCAGAAGACAAAGCAGCCAAATGAACTGTCCAAATACGATTGGTGACAAAACTTCAAGGGCAGTAGAGATTAGAGTAAATACGATTCATCAAGGAGCCGGTTAAACTAAGCCTTGACAAATGGATAGGGGATGAAGCAGAGAGGCTACGCTTGACCGCATAAACAACAGGATCAAATGCACAACAGTGGGGAAAAATAATGTTCCAAAAAATCCCTTTTCCTACGGCCTTTTCTTGGTTAATGTTCCCAAAGCATTTTTAAAAGTTTCCTCTTTTTTAAGCTTTTTTTTTTTTTAACTCCACATATTAGAGAACAGATCAAAGCAGAAGACAAAACAATATGCATAAGTCATTTGGGCACCTGTGTTGCTATGGCAACTGGTTCATACTCGGAGGGAGGCAAGGGAATGTTACTTACCAGCAAATGATTGAATCATATCTACCTTTGATAAAAATGTGTTAGCTTGAGCTGTTCAAGCCAATAAGTGCCCACAGTGGTGTGAATGTTCTCACAATTGTTTTGTGGATTCAACTTTCTCTAACAATATACAATTGATTTTATACTAGCAACCAACAATGTGGTTTCTTTAATATACTCAGATCGGTAATGAACTCTTACAGTAGCCCCTTTCATTTTCTTCCCTAGATACATTTATACAAAGGCAGGAGTATACCAAACAGATCTAGTTTTCCAACACCTGTTGAAACTGAAAGAAGTATGCTTTCCAGCACAGTTTTGCCAGTCTGGACATTCACATATCTTACCATGGTGATTAAATCCACATTCAGTGCTTTCCCCAAAGGTCTGTAAATGTCTGTATAAGTTCCATAAACTGAAATGCATTGCTGTAAGGTTAAGAGAATATCATTGTTAATGACGCCCCTTAGTGCACTTATAATTTCCTTCTAAGAGTTATGGGCCGAGGGACATTCCCAAGCCATATGGACATATATTCTCTAGTCATTATGGAAATTCCAATGTGAGCTCTGGTATTCTCAAATCTTACTGTGGGCTGCATGGGGAACATAGAAGGTCTTCAGTTTGCCTTTTCTTTTTTTTTTTTTTAAATCATTTTCAAAGAGGACCACTGTGGCATACGAAATGAACTCCTTTAACACCAACATTTCTTGGGAATGATTCTGTTCTATATTTATGTTTATTTTCCATTTAGCCTGGATCATTAGGTCTCTTTAATTGCCATCATTCAAACATCTTTACAACTTGGTGCCTAGTGACTGCCCCTGGAAAATGCTCGGTCCCTCTTTACACCTTAATATGCAAATCCCAGTCATCAGCGTCTCCTAGCAATGAGAAGAGTCAGCTCATGAATCTGGAAAATGGAGAGGCTCCAGGGGGCTTCTTCGCAGATGGAACCACTTGAACTCTAATGGATCAGAATCCAAACAGTGTACAGATTCTTTTGTAAGAATCCCAACAAACAAAAGCTACATTGCTGCTTTAATCCTGCATCATCCATGAACCTGCCCACGGCAATACTGATCACACAGTACAATCCTTCTTGTCTGAGTATCTCTTAGATTTGTATTTATTACCAGTCAGTGGACTCTATGCCCTAAACGTATCATCTAATTCATGTTAGAAATAACTGAAAGTCCATTTTTCTTTTTTTGAGACAGAGTCTCACTATGTTGCCTTCAGTAGAGTGCTATGACATCACAGCTCACAGAAACCTCAAACTCTTGGGCTTAAGCAATTCTTTTGCCTCAGCCTCCCAAGTAGCTGGGACTACAGGCACCTGCCACAACACCCAGCTATTTTTTGTTGTAGTCGTCATTGTTGTTTAGCAGGCCCAGGCCAGGTTCAAACCCACCAGCCCCAGTGCATGTGGCCAACACCCTAACAACTGAGCTATGGACACCAAGCCAAAAGTCCATTTCCTTAGATGGTAATTTGTTTGTTTCTTTGGTATGCCTAACACTAACATACCTAAGGAAGTATTTAAGGATATAAGCATTCTGTAGGCCATTTACCAACTAGGAAATGAAATATATTTGTGCATTTATACCGTGACCTCATTCCCCAATAAAATCAACAAAGAAATTAAATGAATTTTTAAATATATAAGACTAGAACCTGGAAAAGATGGATTAGAAGACAGGTAAATTATTTATAACCTTAGAGTGAGAATCCTGATAACTATATCATGAATGTTTGGGGAACTGTTGCATAACTGATAAAAAATTATAATAATATTTTGGTCCTTTCCCCTTTTCTCCACATGCATTGCCCATTTCTGGTTATAGTACTACTGTCATCACCCACTGAAGGTTTAGGAGTTGGGGACTGTAACATGGATATTAAACAACTGTTATCATATTTGACTTTTAAAATCAAGCTTCTAATGTAATATTATTCTTATTTTATAGATGAGAATCCAAGGCTTAGAAAGATGAAGATTTCTACTTGAGCCCATACTGCCAGTAAGCTAGGAATCAGCAAACTAGCTGAGCACTATCTCAGAGAACTTTTCCAGTGTTACCACACTGCCTTGAATTCTAATTTTCTCCACTATCACACCCTTTCCATCCTCCTCTTGTTCCCTCATGCTTTGTCTCTTCTCATATCTGGACAGTTATTATTGTGCCCTGCAGGATCCCATGCATCCAGTGATTCCCTATTCCAAAGCTCACCATTATCTGTGCAATTTCTGTGAAGTACAGTTTGGATTTGTTACCTGTTTTCCTTATTAAAATCTTTTAAATGATTGGTTTACTGATTTTGATGAATACAATCTGAAATATTTACCTTGATATCAAAGACCAATCCCAATGTTAATTTCAGATGAAGTCTTTAACAGCTGCAGGTCACCTTCAAATCTCACTTAAATGGAAGGATATATCTGGTGTTAAACTTGTGTGTACCTTACACATTCCCTGTACTTTGATATTGAATCTTCTTTCTGCCTTCTTCCATACCTGCTTAATGGCAAACGAGTCATACTTGAAAATCTCAGTTTCAATGTTTCCTTGCTCACCTCACTGCAACAGGCAATTCTCTATCTTGTCAATCTCTATCGCACTTGCTGTATTTCTCAGTCAGGTAATTAATTATCTTTTACTTTCCAACATTGTATATGTGTATTATATACTCCTTTAGCCTAACAGACTTTTACCAAGAACTTTGACTTTCTTGCCTAAACTTCCACCTTTTAATTTTATCCCACTATCTAATGTGCCTACCTTCATCTCTAATCTAGCACATTAATCACTTGACTTTGCTTGCCTAGTCTACTTCTGCCATCCTGGTATTGATTACTAAGACTGTGTGGAGTTTCACATTCATACTACAGTGACCAGCCATCTTGGTTTTCCTAAGGATGTCTAGTTTTCTTCGTTTTGTTTTGTTTTTCCTGCTTTTAGGCCCATATTACTATGTCCAGGAAAACCTGCTTAGTCCCAGATTAACCAGGATGGTTTGTCACCTACATACCCCACAGTAGTTATGCCCTTCTGCCTATTTGGCTTTTAGTCAGCAGAATGCTTACAAAATTCCATTTGGTTCATGACTTATATCTTACTTTTCTAGACTAATCAGAGTATTCTATACTCCAGACTCTGCCAACATAAGCTTCTGGGATTTTTCTGGAGCTTTGATCATTTTTTTTTCTTCCACAGTAATAGCTTAGGTTCGTTTTTTTTTCCTCTGTCTCCTGGGCTTACGCTTTGTGTGTGTGTAGTTGTTGCTCCTCTTTTTGTTCTTCTTCTTCTTCTTCTTTTCTTTTTTTTCAATGCTTCATGACTCCATTCAGGCTGTTTCTGGTATTGTGCAGATCATGAATTTTTAGCTATGGACATGATTATCTGTAGCCTAATTTTTATTTATTTCTAGAGTTCAGAGTCCCAACTCTAATTTGTTTCATCCTTTTCATCTTCTTCTCTCCTTGGAAAAGCTGCCATAGTTGAGATTTAATTCAAAAGAACAGACCCTCAATAGGTTAGGGATAGCATTCAAGAGATCCTTTATGTTTGGCTAGAATCATCTCATTCTTACTCTGTTAGTGATTCTTTCCACCTCAGACTTTGTTGCTTCTTTGACAGAATATACTGTGATGAAATTCATGCTTAAAAGTATTGTAAAATGACACAGAGAAAAAATTTGTTGATCTACATCTAAAACAATCTCCCACAGAACCGGGATTAGGGTAAGGCTAGTGAGGTACCATAGGCACATAATTTAGGGAGATATCAAAAGAATCAGTAATCAAGATAAATAATATTTAATACAAATGTTTGAAAATCAAAATTTTTTTCAGAAAAATATGATGGAAAATAAATCAAATTTTTAAAAACAGCAACATTGTCAACATAATCATTTTGTTTGTTTGTTTGTTTGTTTGTTTGGTTTTCTTTGCCCTAGGCTCCTCACATCATTGATCTTCCAATACAAACACAGAACAAATGAGAATATCTAGTTATAGTGATACACTAGTTATAATGATACACTGAGAAGTTATTATTTTAGGTACAAGGATAAAAAGTATTCCCCCATGGCAAATTCAGTTCAGAATTCTGTATGATTATTTCTAAGAGCAAAAATAAGAATCTTTTGGCAGGTTTTGTGGTGATCATTGCTCAGATAACAGTATCATGGGGGACTGGGAAGGATTCTAACACACTTGCCTGAGATCTATTGTGGGCACAGAGTCTGCATGTATGATATTCCTTAATCCTCATTACCACTTACTGCTATTTTAGACATAAGGAAATGGAAGTTCATTGATGTGCAACAGTTTATTTTTTTTTTACTCCAAATGTGAAGTGATTTATAGAGATTTGTCTAAGTGATATTTTCTCTATCTTGTCTTATTTGATTGTTTCCATCTTCAGGTAGGTGCAATAGAAGATGCTATCTAGACCAGCAGACTCATCTCATTCTCCCTCTCTCTCTCTCTCTCTCTCCCTCTCTTATTCTAACTGTTCTAACAGACTTAAAAGCCTTGGCAAAAGTCATTCTCTCTCTCAGTACATTGTCCCCAATACCTCCCATCATATAACTTGATTCTTCCAAATGCCCTATTAAGTAGTTATTCAAAAATTCTGGAGTGTATATTCTCCCTGCCATAAAATTAGTATCGTAGAAATTATTTTTCATTTCTAAGTATTCCACAAAAAATTTAATTCATTAATGATAGACAAGAGATCTTATTACTAAATCATTAACTTTATATCTGATGCAATGCTGTAGTACCAGTTTGGCGGGATACAAAACTGATTTAATGAATTAATTATTTATTTAATATTTATATGATTTTCTATAGTAGTTCACTTGAACATTGAAAAAAAATTTAAATTCTGTCTTGTAGAACTCTATAGAGAAAATTTGACTGTTTTAATAAATTTCACTTTATAGGACTTGGTATCATTATTTTGCCAAATGAAGAGTTACTTGGTTGCTGGGATATATCTCATTCATCATGGTAAGGAATTGTGGGCAGGTTTGCCAAGTGACTTAACTAGTTTAAATGACTTGCCCTTGGCCCTTTGCCACAATGCAATAATGACATAACCACTTTCAGAGAAATGACTTATCACGTGAAATAAAGGAATGATTTTAGAATCTCAGGATGTCATTTTTCAAATTATATTCTTGAGTACTACAGTCATGCCCTACAATCTGAGAGAGCTGAGTCATCTTTGAAGAATGACAGATTGCTGCCTTAGGACAATTTACTCAACAAGGTAACACTAAAATGGAGAGGGTGGACAAGCTGGAAAATAATGATCATTGAATAAATGGCAAGGATGGGAATCTTTGCCTGTCTAAGAGGGATTCAGTAATAGTTATCCCAATGAACTTGAATATTTCAGAAATAGACTGGATAATCTCTCCCAAAACAAAAGACAAAGAACCATATACTTCCTGTAGATTTTTATCCCCTTCATACCTCATCAAAAAGATTCTTTGCACTTAAAAATATTTTAAATTTTTTTTCAAAAGAAGTCAGTATATTTTATTGCAATATATTTTTCAATGAATAAGGTCTCCAATGTTTTTGATCCATTTTATTTATGATTTGTCAATTTCATTTATATAACCACAAATCTGCACATGTACTTATCAGACACTTAGCAGATGAACAATTACAAAATTAGAGTGGGATAAGGAACTCTTAGGAGCTTCCAATTAGATGTTTTACTCTTGGCATTTTAAATTTCTACCTGAGTTAGAACTAAAATGTCCTGGACGATACTCTTAAAACTTGGCTAATGATTGAGTTACATCTGACTCTGTTTTCAAGTTCACCATTTACTTTCCATAGAATTTGTTATACTTTCCCAACTGTCCCTCACAGATTGTTTGAAGTAAAATTAATCAGTCATTCAATTAATGAAAAACACACATAATATTCACCTATCTAGTTTTCAGATTTGGATGCTGATAGTTTTAATATCTCTGGATACTTTTTGATATAATTTATTTTTCCCACTCTTCTTAGGCTTGTTAATAAGACCAGGTGATTAGCTTTGAAAGCACAGTCTAAAATTGAATGAGAAAACATCCTTTCCATCAGGTTGAAAAAAAATTGTTAACAGATGAAGCTTTTGAGGATGACTCAGATTATGATGGTAAAAAAGAAATTACAAAATCTAAAACATTAGAGGCTTGATTCAGCAGTAGATATGTTGTGTTGAGAACAAAATTGGTCATCTTGATATATGTGATGATGCGTTCCACACCGAGGCCAAGTCAGACAAAACACTAAACTTGACCTGAGCACAATATAGATAGTAGTTGGAGCTCACTGTTAGGGAATGAGAATTCATGTTTAATTTGCAGCAAAGGATACTCAAGAACAAAATGATGCTGGAAAATAATAATTTTCTTCATCCTTGTATTCTTTCAAACAAACATTTATTGATCACTTACTATGTCCCAGGCTTACTTTCATCTTAAGGAACAATCAAGACAAGTAGCTGAGTTCTAAATTTTATGCAGTTACAGGCTGAGGCGGTTTTGTTACATGACTTGTTTCTGTCAAGTTTTCTACACAAACTTCTAGGCAAAAGTTATTTACAAACTTGGGCAAAGAGATAGAAAAGGCAAAGATAACAGAGAAAGGGAGCAAAAATGGGGTGAAGCAAGAAATAGCCTTTTAGACATCCTATCAATTATTC
>NW_003852653.1:418322-418787 GCF_000181295.1 Otolemur garnettii | reverse complement strand
CTCAGTGAGAAATGTATTTTCTAACTGCTCTGTCTAAAATGGAATAGAAGCCACACACTGTAGTTGATTATTGTCATTCAGCAAAGTGGACTCCAGAAGTGCCGGATATTCTGAATTTGGGGATAAATAATACCTGGTTTTATGTGATGTGTTCAGTTATTTACACAGCTGGAAATTAATTGCATTTTTTAACACTGTGTGAACTGCCATACAAATGTCTGCATGGTACATCTGGACCAAGGACCACTAATTTATAATTACTGTTCTGAGAACAATTTTCACATTAAGTAAATGTAGTTAAAAGAAATTCAGACATAAGTAGATACTTTTATAATATCTTAGATAAGTTTAGTCAATTTCTTAAAGAATCAAATTCCTAATAATAACTGCAAAAAAGCTCTAAGACTAAATTATAGGATGTCTTCATGACCTTATTTAGTATATTTAGTATAGAGAGAGATCAAG
>NW_003852653.1:411385-417618 GCF_000181295.1 Otolemur garnettii | reverse complement strand
CCACAACACCGGCTATTTTTTTGTAGCAGTTTGGCCAGGGCTGAGTGTGAACCTGCCACCCTCTGTATATGGGGCCAGTGCCCTACTCACTGAGCCACAGGCACTGCCCCTCTGGCACTAACATTAAAAAAACAGAGTGCTTTTTTAAACTAAGAGTTAGTTTCTGAAGTTTATGAAAGGAAAAACATATTCATTAAAAAATCTTGGTGTACAAGCCCATCTTAAATGACAATATCCTAATGCACAGCAAACTATTCCACCCATGTAAGGAAACACTTCATGGACTCTGAAGAGGAATCTGGAACATTACAGCAGTTCTACCTAATAAATTCTAATCGTGGGCCAATCCTGAAGAGATAAAAAGGCATTCTTTTCATTGAAATCCTCAATCAGGCTTTTGTCCACCATGAAGGGTCTCAACAGAAACTAGCTATTGGTGGACACTTGAGTGTGTCAAAGTGCTGTGAATTAAAGGCATTAGTAAGATTCTCCTAATAGATATTGTTTGCCTTATCTTTTGTTAAAACTTAACCACTGAATCTTTAGTTCCTTTGCTATGAAAATAAGTAAATCCTGGCTTGGCACCTATAGCACAGTGCTTATGGCGCCAGCTACATACACTGAAGTTGATGGGTTCCTACCCAGCCCAGGCCAGCTAAAACAACAAAAAACAGCCAGGTATTGTGGTGGGCATCTTAGTCCCAGCTAATTGGGAGACTGAGACAAGAGAATTGCTTAAAGCCCAAGGGTTGGAGGTTGCCTCATAGTGTTTATAATCCCTTGTAGACAATGTTATCATAAACATTGCTTCCTTGTGCTCTTGAATAAATTTCAATTATTTTTAGAACTTCTAAAAATGATTTGATGACTTTAGCTTTGAGTATCTAACCAATTGTTTAGTAAAATCTTGGAGAGGAAATTCGTCTTCTTAGAGCCTTCTTATTCAATCAATATGTCGACTAGAAGTGTTGGTTTAGGAAATTATTGGCTATTTAGAATCTCAGATCCCACTCTACATACAGTGAACCAGAATATACAGTTTACCAAGAAGTCCAGGAGATCTGACATTCACTTTAAAGTTTGAGGTGCATCTGTTTTAAATGGTCTTTCAGCTGTCCCATAGTTTATCTTCTTAGAGGCAGTGCTAATGCTGAAGTCACATGTATACCAAACTCAGAATTGGTAAGATAGAAGATCTAGTTCACTCTCGTTCTTCATGATGCCTGCCAAGAACAATTGCTCCTGTGGGCTCCTTCTTGCCCATTCCCATTTATTGTGCCTCTCTGCTGACTTTCAAGGCTCTGTACTGATCTCCACTGTATGGCTAAGGTTATTTCTCATAAATCTACTACAGCCATTGTAGCTCCACAGACAAGTCTACATTCTTTGAACACTTCTATCTCTGGCTTTTCTTCATATTGATTAACCACTCTTATTCATTCCAGTGCGTATTGTCCATAAGATACTTGAGTCTTCTTATTTTTTGAAAGTCCCAGAAGATTATAAAAAGAAAATGAAAGAACAAGAGACATTTTTTAAAAAGCCAATAAACAAAAAGTAGAAAAGTGATACTTACACAATATGAAACAAGAGCAAAAGAAGATTTCTGAAAATTATAGATTCATAGTTTATACTAGAAGGGGTGAGATCTGGTGAAAGAAAATGGTAAAATTTATGTGGATATTTAATAAATATTTTCTTCTGTCAATTTTCTCAAAGTGCATCTGTGACTGCATGTTTAACTAGAATATCAAAATTTGATGTTACTTATGAAGGTCATTTAAATTGTCCCTCCTATTAGACCTTGCCATTGATTATGAAATTATCTTATTTTCTGAGCAATTAATCCAATTCCTCTGTGCAGAATTTTATAATATACATATATGAAGACCCATAAATATGCATAAGCTATAAGAATTAACATAAGTTTATCCTTTATAATCAATCCTTCCTTTTGTATTTTTTGAGATAGAATTTTTCCTTATAATTGTTTTAAAAAGTTCTTATCCTGGGGCAGCGCCTGTGGGTCAAAGAAGTAGGGTGCCGGCCCCATATGCCAGAGGGGGTAGGTTCAAACCCAGCCCTGGCCAAAAACTGCAAAAAAAAAAAAAAAAAGTTGTTATCCTGCATACAGAGTATTCCCTATGGGGATAAACTCTAATAGCTTGAAGTATGCTGAAAGGTGCAGATTGATAATAGCCTCTGTTTACCTCCTGAATGAGTAAGTGATAAATCACTTTCCTTTGCCCTCCACAGGGCTGCAACGTTGACTGCTGCATATTTACCCTGGAGGGCACTGCTGAGCCTAAGATTATTTACAATTGTAGGTAACTCATTTCAGGGAAGGAAGAAGATTTTTTAAAAACTTTATTATAAGATGTATACCTCATGTTTTGCATCAGTATTTTTCTCCTTTCCACACTCTTTCTGGAACATCTATCCTAGGAAATGTAGACATCAAAGTACAACTCTGCTATATTTAGCATTTAAATGATGACCTGTTTTCTGAGGAATACAGTCTAATTGTCAGTCACCTGCTTTATGTACTTACCTCTCATCCTTTCAAAAACTACACCTGACCATGTCACCTCTATGCTCCTACTTCATGCTCCATGAATAGATGAACGAATAAACAACAGAAAGTAAAAACTAATGCTTTGACTTAGTGAATATATAAAGATGATTGTCAAACATTAGCTTAGAAAACTTTAGTGGCATTTTCTGTCTTGTGTTTTCACATGCAGAGATGGCAAATTTGTTAGAAATGGGAAGGATGTGTGTATACAGTGGCCTTAGAGATATTTTAAAAAGTTCATCTAAGCAGACATGGCAAACATACATGTTTTGTTTATTTTGTAGCTGGGCTCATACTTGTGTCAAATCTTCCACATATGACAAATACCCCCTAGTAATTTCAAATACTTGAGGTAGATTTAATTCCACAAAGGAATCCAAGCACATCATAATATTTTTCTAGGGTACCAGGTGATCACAGTACATGTCACTAAATGTAGGATAAGTGGCCAGAGACTCCACTGGCCAAGCAGCAGCTAAACACACTTTTCCCCCCGGATTTAAGATGATATTTAGACAAGTCTTCATATAAACTGGTTAACTTTCTCACATTTTTCTATTCTTTCATTTGTCTATTTTTTCATGTGTTCATTTTTCATAAAACTTTTCTTTTTGGTAAGCTCTCTATATTAGCACAATGCACAGAGATATGTTTGAAACTTACAGTACTTAAAGTGTTATAGAGAAAAATTGTAACAAAAGGTAAGAGTAGTAAGGATCACAATTCTAACGTGAATGTCAGGAATAGGTTAACTGTGTTCCTCTTCTAGCTTTATTGTGCTGGGGCAGTTTGTCAAAATCTCTACACCTCAGTTTCTTTCCCCATAAGTTTCTTTTCCCTATAAAATATCAATGCAATGGTATTTTCCTTATTGTGTTGCTTGAAGATTGAGTGAACACCATATGCAAAGTCCTTAAAAGATATTGATACAAGGTTCTCCCCTTCAGGGCTGGACAGGGATCCCCCATTTTCTAGGCCTGGGTGAATTCTGAGATCAGTCTAATCACAGACCCTATCTCTAGGCACAAGTAGGCCCTTTCCAGGCTGAATTCTCTGGACCCAAAACAAAGTCATAAAAAAGTAGGGGAGCTGGTATCTCACCTGAAGCAGAGAACACACCCACTGCCTCTCCCATAGCAGAGAGGTGCACCTCAGATGGGACCATATTCCTACACAGGGGCAGCTTTGAAATTAATTTCTGCCCACAGGGCCCTGGCTGATTGTGACATGTTCCAGACATACATTCCACCTCCCTAAAACCCCCCAACCACAGGATGGGTAAAGTAGTATATAAACCCCTAGACAGAAGGGCCTGGTGGGCTGCCTTCCATTATAGGAAGTTGTATTCCCATCTTTCCCTTATCTCTTTTTTCTTTCAATAAATTCTGTCCTTTTGCTTACTTGGTCATCCATGGATTCATTCTTTGAATCTCTGGGACCAAAGACTGGGCAGAGAGAAATTCTAGCTATAATGTTAGGCCTAAAGGCTTAACATATATTATGGCTCCAAAGGAGTTTGTTTCCATTCAAAAGCAAAGAAGTTCAAAGTGTGCTCATATAAGACAATACATTTGAATAACTAAAAACATCTTTTTCTCTAGGTAAAAATCAAAAACCCAAAAAACATCAAACATTCATACCATGGCACTAAAATCACTGTCTTTTTGTTCCAGCTTGAGGTATTCTTGACAGGTAAAAATTATATGTATTTCAGATGTACAATGTGCTGTTTTGATATATATATATATATATATATATATATAGTGTGTGTGTGTATATATGTATGTGTGAAATGAAATAAGCTAATGTACATATTCCTCACCTCACATAGTTGCCTTTCATGTGTATGTATGGTAATAACATTTGAGATTACTCCTTTAGCTGGAATGCTATTTTGACTCAGACTCAGATTCAGGCACTAGTTAGTTATCATTAGTTGTTTTACAGATTTAATCTATGACATTTTAATGCTTGGCTTTCATCATGTGATAGATTACCCATTTGATTTACATATAGACTAAATATGTCTATGTAGTCATATAATCACTTTGACTGATATTCACTATATTCACTATTCACTTGATCTATTATACAAGTCTTTGTGGCAACTACCAGATTAGTTCAAGCTCCTCAAAACTTTCAGGACTGATTTCAGATAGGCACGTGTATAGGAAGTGACTGGAACTATGAGCACAATATAGATTTTACTGTTAATATGACTTAGCTACACAATCAAATAAAGTAAATTTCCTGAATACCAAAATATTTCTTTCCCACATGCTCATTCTTTCTTGGTACTTGTTAACCTTTATAGTTCTTCATTCCACAACATGAGATGATGCAAAAAATTTAGTTCTTCTGGAAGAGTGAAAGGATCTATGTCCCTGCTAAGTTGTACATTAACCAGGTCAGACCTATTTGTGAAAGCCAATATCAAAAGAGTAAGGAAGAAAGGGACACAGGGATGTGTTGTGTCTGACTGCAGAGATGGAGACCACTTTGAGTAACAGAAAAATGTTCTGGAAGTTCATCAGGAAGAAAAGAGTATAATTAAGTGGATTTCAGGATATAGGCTCTAAATGTAGAGTCAGGGAAGCAATAGATGATGTAAGTGAAAGCTGGACCAAGAGTGTCACTTAAAGACAGGGCTAAAGATCTGCAAATAGCTGGTAGGTGAGCAACTTATGTTTTAATGAAATACATCAACTGTTATCTGATGGAGCTTGGTTAAAGGAAGAAATGTATTTGTAAGCAGTCTCCTTAAACATAGGGAAACACATTCTATTAAACCAGGTTGTGTGGATTTCAACACTGATATTTAAATGCAGGTAGATCAGAGCCCTGATGGAACACATCTGTCAAGATCAACTGGTTCAGGAAGGCAGTCTAGTCACCGCTTAAAAATAATAATTTCCTGACTATATTCCTGAGAACTGCCTGGAGAGATGTTTTAAAAAGTGGTTCTTAACCTTAGCTGCACATTATTATCATCTGTGGAGTGTTTTAAACAATGCAATGCCCAGGTCACATTCCAGACCAATTAAAATACACTCTATTGGGGTAAGACCCAGACTTGACTATTTTTAAATCTCAGCAGGTGACCCATGTACAGCCTAGGATGATATTCAGTGGTTTAAAAGAAAACCCATGGAGATTGTGATTCAGAAAAAATGAGAAGGCCAAGGAATTTGCCTTTTAACAATCATCATATATATTACTCATACAACTGGGTGCAAGTATCCACTTTCAAAAACTTGGTTTAAAAGCATGGTATAATTTCAGAGGAAAGTCTTAGAAAAAATTATCCTACTCAGACTGTTTGCATTATAAAACTCAACCATCCCACTACAAGTCTGTAAGAGGAATCTAGCCCATTAAGATCAAGAAAGAAGGCACATTTCATTAGGAGTATTAAGTTAATAAACAGCAATGCACATTGTCTAGTATGACACCTGTCCACATCTATACCTAGTGAACTTATACATTCTTTGATACCTATCCCCCAAATCCCATTTTACACAAAAAATCTTACACAAATAAGATTGTCTTATAACCTGTCTTATATTTGTTGTTAATAACTAATGAACCAAAACTGAGTCATTTCTTAACTAAAGCCTGTACTATTCAGATTATATTAGTTTTTACATAATAACTTTTT